>NC_072768.1:11372066-11631482 GCF_022539595.1 Amphiprion ocellaris
GAACAATGTCACATTTGGGGTTTGAAAATGAGATATAATAAAAAAGAATATTTTAAAAATCGAACACAATTTGAAAATGAACGTCTGAGCAGAAATGGGCCCTCACAATTCCAACACAGGACATATTTTTGCAGCATTTCAACTGGTTGAATTTTAAAAACAAATGCAGCCAAGTTGTTTCAGTCCCACAGCAGCAGCATAGCCACTAAATCTGTTTTAATCCTGACAAACAAGGCTCTTGCTTCTTTTTGACGTTCCTTAATTAATAAATACTTGTAATCAAATAGTAATCCCTGCTCTGGGATGAATGTGGGTACATACACATACTTTGCCATTATTTCGATTAAATGTCAAGACATAGACACATTGATCTAGGGACACATCACTCTGTTCACGTAAAACTGAAAGAAACTGAAAATTCACATATGCATAACAATGCTGGCATCAGAAAAGGGGCAGAGTCCATACACATGCTTAGGTTTGGTTCATCTATCTTCAATGAGAGAGTGTAGTGCACGCACGCACGCACACACGCACGCACGCACACACATCAACGACAGCCATCTGTAGCTGCCTGTCTGTTCCAGCGACAGTGATGAATGGAGGGAGGCTAATGAGATCTTTAGGATGATGCATCACCTATTTAAATTCCAATTGTCATCACTCCTACTGTGATTTTGTGATAAAAATAATTACAAAAAATAATAATAGCTAATAGCTCTGACTATGATCGTAACAGCACCATCGTTATTAGCTTCTTTCTGTATGCAGTCCTACTTAAAAAGACAGACAAAGCAACTGTTCCTCAGAAGGTCGGCCACTAATTAAACTGCTTGGGGATTTGATTCGTGGACTGGTATTGTCCTTGAGTAAGACACCAAACCCCAGTATATCCCATGTGGTAAAAGCAATCCAAACAAGTGATGGGGTTTATATGTTGTGATGGCAGGAACTTTGCCCGAATAAAGGCAATGTCATAACACAATGCGGGAGGTTAACCAATTCCCTCGAGACAACCACAACCTTGACTCAAATTCACTTGAAAACCCCTTTCAACACAAAAGTCCTCTAAACACTGCTTTAGAGGCCCAGAGAGAACTGGATCTTCTGCACACCACCGGCCTTGAGCCCAAACTGCTGATCCCATTACCTCCATGAAATCAGGCTTTTTAATGATTAGGGCCCCCTTTCAGCCTCCATCAGATCACGTCATCCATCTGCTTCACTGGGATTCAGTCCTACTCTCCAAACTCTTAGCCCACTGGAGAATCGAGGCTGGATTAGCAGAATGTGCTAATGCTGCACCCTTCAGGCACTAATTACTGTACCAGAACAGGCAGACTCTCATTTGCTGGCCGTATTGTCCACTGTAATGTACCGCCCAGTGTTCAGTGCTGTCATTTTCCAGCCTTTACTGGAACACTGAATTTGGAAAGCAGGACAAACCAAGAGACAACGGGCATGATACCCAGCTTACATGTAATCTATGGTGGTGACTCACAGATTGGATGGCATGTGGAGAAAACAAAGGGAGAAGCTTAACATAAACAGCAGATAATCATGACAATTATGAATGTAATAACACCCAGCTCTGTCATGATAAAGAAATAATGACTGTTAAATGAGGTGAGTGAGGACATGAAATGAGACATGGTTGCAGAGAGAGTTTGGACAAACATTAAACAGCACACCTGGGGAGCAATGACGAAATGAGCAGTTGCCATGGTGATGAAGTGCCACAGCATCACAGAACTCCAAGGACAGGAAAATGTCATCTTCCCTTGGATGCCACTCAGATACAACAAAGATAAAAGCAAAACACAAGTTCAAGCAGCTACAAATCAGTTTCAGTGTCACCTGTTTGCATGAATGTGAAGGATCAAGGAGTATTTCAGTTCAAACTGATAATTACTTCTTTAATATTTCAGGATATGTTCAAATACATGTCACATCATGCCTGGGAAATCATCTTGAAACAGTACACCAGCCACGTTTCCCAGCAGAAGGATTATTATTCACACACAACATATGACAGAAAGTAGCGCCGCATCTTCATGGTTCATTGGGCTAAATTCTAAAAGCGGAATGTTTTTCTATAATCCTCTCAGGCTAGCTGTTACATAAAACATCTTGATTGAGAGAAATAATCCACTACTGGATATGAGAACAGGGTCACAGAGAAATAAACCTGCAGAGTGGGTTGTGATCTAAACATAACGGACTGTGTGCAGAAGGAAGTGGAGATGGAGGCAGAAGAGCGAGAAAACCTGGATTAGACCTGCACAGCTGCAACTTACCACGAGCTCTGTAGCTGTTCACGTTCAAAGCAGAAAAGCTGCTTGGTTTGTGTGAAGTGATTAATGGGTTTGGCCTTATCTTCCACTTCCAAGGAAAGCATGAAAAATAAAGACAGCAGCAAAAATGTAAACCAGCTCTTAATATCACTTGTATTTGATTCTCTTTGAATTAAATTTCTGCTGCCTTGCTGTGACCTTATTCTCTAAAAGAAATGAGGCATCCATCTGTCTTTGTTTAGTGCTGACATACTGACGGATTTGTGACTGTGCTTAAATAATATTATATTGTTGGTTTGGCAGTTTGCTGTGCCCCCTCTCCCTTTCTCTCCCTGCCTCCCCACAGTGACTCATCAGGCAATAACCTTGACAAACGACCTTCAACACCCACATTCAGCATAGCAACACTGACAAGACTTACAAAGCACTTTAGAACTGGCCTTCATTTTCTTCCATCTGTCATCTTCCCAATCATGTAGGTCTCCAAGCATTTATATACTCATGATTCACCCACGGGTCAATGTAGAGTATTATTGCCAGGCTCAACACAGTATTAGTGAAAATTTCATGCTGTACCTGGTTTGTTGGCGAGGCTGCACAGTATTGTTGACCAGCTTGTCAACCTTGTGCATTAGATTCTCATGCAACACACGGCTGTGATATTTCTTCATATTTCTGTTGAAATGAATAAGGATTACTGTCAGTCATGAGCAAAAAAAACCCCAAAAACAATACCACTATCTGTCACCAGTACGCAACGAGGAAAAGTGGAGCAGTGCAATATGCCAAGCACTGTCCTCAGGGACAAAATGCAATGTGCAGCTTGTGTATTACTGCCAAAAATCTCTGTGCCTGTTTGAACTGGGCCAAGGAAGCATGTTTGTGTTGAATACCTCATGTACTCAGAGGAAATAATAACCAGTACTGTAGGCAGGAAGAGGTCATATTCCTATTTTCAGATAGCAAAATCTGTGCGAAAACCCAAGTGTTGCATCACTGTTTAGCTCCTCTTCTTTACATTACTCTGAGCACAGTTTGCAGCACATGCAGCAGGGTAAGTATCACAACTTGGTGCAGACTGGAGTCAAGTGGTGTCTCTAACTAGTTTGTGAAATACACTACTTAAAAATTAATAATGATCTAATCCTTTTCCCTCCTCCATATTATTCTAAGACAGGGGTATTCAAGTAAAATTCAAAGAGGTCCAGTCAGAGAAACTTTATTAAAGCAAAGGTCCAGAAAATCATAATGTCTAACTTGAATTAGTGTGATACATGTTGATGTAACCTAGTAGTTTTATTTGCGTCTGCATGTAATCAATAATTGACTGTCAAATCAAATAAATTCAGTATGGTTCAGAAACATTTTGACAACATTTATTAAGAAATAACTTTTGATATAAGTGTATATCTTAAAATAAAGTGCAGAATTTGAAAAAATAATGACTGAACAACCGGAACCAACTCATATACATCTTTAACAATACCTAAATCTCAAAAAATGTAGACAATTGAACACTTTCACATTTTTTTCCTGTCTTATATCACTCCCCTTATACCCCCTGCTGCTTAATGGGAGAACTGAGCTGCAGTTTGCACTGCCAGTATTTTAAATCGTGGCCTGGATGGTGTCAGGGCCGTTCTCAAACACATTTGGAGTTCATTGGTGAGTGTGGAACAACAATTAGTTTTGATTATGTTCACAGTTGTATGTTGAGCCAAACATGGTCAGCACGTGCAGGGCTATTTTCCTCTTGGTGTCGCTTTATTAATTTTGCTTTTTTGTCTGTTCCTCACCTCTCAACTGTTTTCTGAACACAGAACTGCAATATTTAGCGCCTGCAATGCAGAGATTTCATTGGCCGAGTAGTGTCACGTAGGATGGCTGAACTCATACGTAATTGGTCTGTGTGTTCAGGGGCTAATAAACCAAAGGTGTAAACACTGGAAAAGCTGTGCTGGTAAAATAGAAGCGACCAGTCAAATTTAAAATCCCATTACAATTTACTGATTACAAGTCCAGTCCGTATAAGAAGTGTCTGGGTCCGAATCCAGACCGCTGTCCACCAGTTAGGGACCCCTGTTCTAAGATACATGATTAACATATAAATCAATATTTATAAACAATTCTGACCAATATAAAAATATCAGAATTTTAAGTCCCTATAAAACAGTATTAGCATCAGTCCCAAAAATCTAGTTTCGGCCCACCAACAACAGTGCTCTGTGAAGTGGAGCTACTAACACCTTTGCGTCCAGAAAACTTTTCTTTTTGGCCATCCTAATCCATTACAACACTTGGCATTACATAAATTTTAATTTAAAAAAAAAAAAAAAAAAAAAAACAGTTTATATGAACGACTCAATAATATTTTCCTGTATGAGTAATAAGGAGCAGCTGTCAGTTTGGCCAAGCCAGAGAAAGATGCTAATGCACATGCATTATGGAAGAAGAAGCGATAGCGAGCCTTTCAGCAGTGGCTATGTGGTGTGTAAGCAGTTTTCACCAGAATGGATGAAGTACAGAGTTTCCACCTCATGTTTAATACATCCATGGCATAAACATACTGTCCATCATTTAGTTATGATTTTCTGCAGTAGAAACTCAGAGGAATTAATAAAGATCTGCATCAGTCTGCACTTCTCACCCCAACCGGTCGAGGCAGACGGCTGCCTGCTCTGCGTCTGGTTCTTTTGGAGGTTTATCCTGTTAAAAGGAAGGTTTTCCTCCTTAATAGGACCAAGCGTTGTTGTAGGAGCAACTGCTGGGTTTCTCTCTATGTCAGTGCCCTGAGATGAAATATGCTATGGTTTGGCACAATATAAACAGAAATTGAATTGAACCGATACAAATGGAAATAGAAGGTGTTTGAGTTGATTAGTGACATCTAGTGAATAAAAACCCTGATAGACCAACAGATGTTTTGATTTGACATAAAATGAAAACCACAGTTTTAACTAGCAGAGCTGTCAAAAAGGAATGGCCATTGGTTCATATATTTTGACTTTGTGTCTGAGAAATCATGTTTTTAGTATACTGAATGGCTTAAAAATGACAAAACCAACAAGGCTTGGTTACTCTTGAGACAGAGGAAATGACAGAAGCAAGAAGCAGAGCAGCTTTACACACTCTAGTGTAGCAGTCTGGAACAAACAACAATGCTATATATGATAAACAGATTCAAAATTGGCACTTAAACTAAAAGAGAACTATTTACAGCTGTAGATGGTGAAATCTTTTCTTAACAGCATAATCATTAGCTTGGCTCTTAACAAGAAGGCAAAGGAGATACCAGTGTTAGCAATCCCAAAGTTGTGCAGCTGTAGTACTTGCAGCATGAAAGGATGTGCAGTTTGATCTCAACAGAAGATCCTGGTGTGCCACCACTACAGGCAGCAGCCACAAGGACATGAGCTGGATGGTATAGGGCAGCTTCACTAAGTGGCTGGACAGGTTCCAAAAACATTCTGGAGTGTCTACTGGCTACCAATAGAGGCAATACTGAAAAATAAGCAGGGTTATTCTGCACTGGACAAACTTTGAGGTAAAAATGACCCCAAAGATTACCAAAAATGCAAAGTCAAAAGTGTTACATGGAAATAAACGTATGCAATGCAGACGGCTGCAGCTGGCATGATGAAGTCTTTGTGCTGGCATCGAATGCTTTGATTTAGGGACAAGAGTCTTGGTGATAAATCAAATCAAGGTGATGTTTGCAGTGAATGAAGTGGGCAGTGAAGTATTAACCGCAAAGTGTGGCCAACCGTCACCGAGTCAACGGGGTTTGACAGCTGGCTGATAATTACTGCAACATTCGCAGAAGGTCACAGTGCTGGCAACAGCTGAAACAACCACACTACAGTTCAGAGGGAAGTTCAAACCACAGTAAAATGTCACAGATAGGCAATATGCTGATTTCTGCTAAATTAGCAATAATCACCTTTGGCCAAGGTGAAGTGGCCTAAATTTAATGCAGCCAGCAGTGCATTGTGGATTCTAGGGTAAAGTACAATAATATCCAGCATCCTCTGTATTCAGTAACAAATACATAATTCATATATTCCTTCATCTATTATTTACCCACTTGCAACTTTAAGGCACAGTCAGAGTGAAGCAATGGTGTAATTAATGCAAAACAAAAACAGAAGTACCACATCATTTATTTCATCATGTCCCTGGTGGCTAAAAATATGACTGTTCAACTTGCTTTACTGTCATTTTAATAAGATCTCAGTGTAAAAATGAAAACTTTAGTATGAGCAAGAATCAAACTAGCGGAGACTGAGGGATAAAACCCCCCTACATCCGATACAGTAAACACATAATCAGTAAAACACTCCGCTGACAGCACTTACTACAGATTTGTAGCTATGGGTAAGAATAATCTCAGTTTAACTGCACTTCCAACAGGCCACAGCAGTCCTCAGCCTTAGATTGTCACTACACTACATCATTAACAAGCCAGCAGCAACAGTCTGTGTCGCTCCCACCATTGGAGAGGGGTCATAAGATGTCCTGCAGGGCATTCCTGTGGGCTTTCTTTAAAGCCCCGCTGCCACTCTTCAGTTGCCAGCTAAAGCCTACTGTATAAGAGGCCTTTCAGAAAAGCTCAAAGGAGGCGAGCGTCAGAGTAGTGGTCACTGAGGATCGAGCAGCAGAATTCAACAATTCATTCAGGAGGGAAATGTGACTCTTGTTTGAACCCAGAGGGAAGGTAAGTAGGTACAACCAATGGAACGAGTCGACTACACAGAGAAACAAATGTCTATGTATTAATAAATAACACTGATAAACCTCAGTATTATGAGTATTAGTAATATCTACTACTGGCTAAAAATATAGCAAGAGGCTTGTTTTCTTCACAGCATTTTCAGTGCATCACATCACAGAACATGTGCATCAACCCTGGTGGCTCAGGACACTGACACATGCAAACACTTTGACTCCACTTATCAGCAGCTCACAACACATTTACACAGCCTGCAGAAAAGCCTTGCCTTTGATTGTGTAAACATCTTGTATTTATTCTTATAAATGTGTGTAAGTGCCTGTATGTACATATGGTGGCTGAGAGAGCTCAGCGCACTGCAGCATAATTAAACTGAAACACCTTTGCCACCTTAACAGTACATTTATCACATTTGGTAAAAAAAAAAAAAAAAAAAGAGACACTAGAAAATTAAAGAAAAGGTGAAAAGTAAACAGAAAACACAGTGTCTTACACAATACTGAATCTAAGATACCACACAACTGGGAAAACTAAAAACTGTTGAAGACACTAGTAATTTGTATCAGTATCTTCAATAATATATCAAACGTGAGATGAAAATTTTAAAAGTAAATTAAACATCTTTGATCATTTTCTTCTATCACTGCTAAATGTTCACTGCATTTGTCAGATTTTAGTGTTTCATTTCCATTTTGTTCCATTGGACTTGCAGCATGTCTTGCAGGCGTGTAATGCTTTGCAGGTCTTTGTTCAATTTGTAGCATTAAAATAAATCCAATAAACTTTTAGTATCCATTAGATTACGTCACATATAATAACAGTGTCTTAGTTTAATTTTCACTGTTTATGTTTGAGTTGTTGATTCAGAATTAGATATTCAACCAAAATGAAAAATAACAACATTGTTGTAGTGACTTTACCTGTAGTCACTGAGGTGGCAGTTGGTGTCCTTTAGTCTGACACGTGCGGCTTCAAATTAAAAAAGTGTCTCTGCTCGTTTTTACTGATGTTTCATTTATTGATAGCATTGCAGGTAAGTTATCATTCAGTCAGCATTAAGTCTCCAATAAACCAATATTGTACAACCTGACAACATTCACCTGCTTGACACGGCGTTTGAACACGGTCGAAAACTGTTTGGCTTCATTCTCCAAACTGCACACCTGTATTCATTCATTCATTAGCCAGTATATATGCAGTCCACTCCCGACAGTGGGCAACCCCGTGGCTCCTAAAGCCACACCCACACAGTCATACCAACATTCCTAATAATAAAACAAAGATCATATTTTGGCTCCAACACACCGGCCCCTAATTGAAAACGCAGGAGGCATGAAGAAGCATTGGTTCTAATCAACAACTCTACTTCTGCTTGAATGTGAGGAATTACAACACCTTTCACTGGATCAGTTACACCAGCCTATTTCTTGTTTCAAGTTTGAATCACAAATACCTTCACCAATATAACACACACCTCAGTTCACAAATAGAACACGTCACAATTATTTCAGTTCGAGTTCAGTTCGTTACCATCGCATTGGACAATTGTTTATAGTTAATTATGGCCATGTATTGTGTTGATAGCGCAACATACCTGTTGTCCATACGCTGTATGTGCCGCTTGTCTGAAGTAAACAGCAGGCCGAGCAGCGTCGTCCTCACATCCCGCTACACAACGCGGCTCCCAATTGCTCCGATCCAACGATGTCCTCAGTGATCAGCAGTTGTTCTGTAGGACAATAAATCCAGCGATGTCCTCAGTGATCAGCAACTGTTCAATAGGACAATAAATCCAGCGATGTCCTCAGCGATCGGCAGTTGTTCTGTAGGATAATAAATCCAGCGATGTCCTCAGCGATCAGCAGTTTCTGGAGCCTGAAACGTCCAACGTTGATCCTCTTCCTGGCTTTCAACTTAATAGTTCGTGTTCTCAACAATAAGCCAGTTTTCGACTTTTGTAGTGACTTTACCTGTAGTCACTGAGGTGACAGTTGGTGTCCTTTAGTCTGACATGTGCGGCTTCAAATTAAAACAGTGTCTCTGGTCGTTTTTACTGATGTTTCATTTATTGATAGCATTGCAGGTAAGTTATCATTCAGTCAACGTTAAGTCTCCAATAAACCAATATTGTACAACCTGACAACATTCATCTGCTTGACACGGCGTTTGAGCACGGTCGAAAACTGTTTGGCTTCATTCTCCAAACTGCACACCTGTATTCATTCATTCATTAGCCAGTATATATGCAGTCCACTCCCGACAGTGGGCAACCCCGTGGCTCCTAAAGCCACACCCACACAGTCATACCGACACTATCAACAATCAAAACAAAGAAATCATATTTTGGCTCCAACAATTGTAATTTTAATTACACTGGTTAAATTGCACTAGTAGCACCAAAAGGGAATCGACAGTCAGCCATTGACATTGTTGCACAGTCGCATAATGCATTAAATATAGAGCATTTGACCATGTGTAGTCGTCAGATTAAAGAGTCATCACAAAACTGAATCTGACCACAACACTAATTTATCAGTTAGATTGAGTGTTAAGTATTACTAAAATGCTAGCCTATAGACAATCCATTATCTATACATTATTATAACAATGTTGTCTTTATTGCGATTCATGTATTTATTCATTTATCCAGCCATTCATTAATTTATTTAGGCTATATTTGAGGATATGCAACATCACACACACACCCTAAGGGGGTGATCGGGTTTAAGGAAAGACACCGGCAGCAACCCAATCCATTTGTGAAGTAATCCATTTTTCATTTGATTTGTATTCAAACTGCTTTCTCAATTTGCTTTCATACTGCTGATGACGTGTTTTCTGTATCACATTTTTGTTCGTGTTGTTATTTCACGGTTGTTATGCCTGCAACATGAGCATCAGAGAAGGAGGCCATAGGCTACATATTATGTAATACAGTGAACTTCTGAGACTCCTTTGGCTTGAAAGGAAATACAGCTGCAGCATTATGAACAATACAATCAATCCAAGATATATTGGCGAATCTTTACAGCAAAGCGTTTGTAGGCAGGGCACTGACAGATCAAATATTGACAGTCACAGATGTGTTCATGATTCATTAGCTTTGTATCGTGCTTGAGGCGTCATGTGGGCAGAGGTGGCCGAGGCCATCTCCTCTGTAGAGTTTACCCTCTGTACCTGCAATGAGAAATGACTGGTGCTAAAAAAAGCTAACCTCACCACAAACCACACCACAGCATCATCAGTTTCTCAACAGCGCATGGGACACCTATTGATCTCTATATTGATTTGACTTATTCACGCGTAATTGCATTCCGATAGACATAGCTCCTATAATACAGGGATGGTTATGATAAAGGAAACAATCTATTTGCAATTTAGATTTACAGCTTTGCCTTATATTGATCCTGCACCTTGCAAGCCACTGCAAATTATGATAAAATATTTTGTCCCTTTGTAAGACAATAAAGTTGCATATTAAAGCTAATCTTAAACATTTAGGATATATTGTAACATGTACAAGCTTTTGGTCCATCCTTATAGGTATTTGATATGATAAAAACACTACAGAATTAGCTCTCCCCCTCTTGCACAGTAAAATGTAGCCAAAGACGCCTGGAGCACTCAATCACTCTTTTCCTTCAAATGAGTTGAGAGACTGACATGCTGTGTCGCTGTGCAAACAGTCTTTTTTTCCCCTCGGTGGCACCTGTCTCCCACCCTTGGGGCAGCAGGGAGCTCTGTGAACACTATTTATAGGGAGGGGAGCACCACTGTTGAAACAATCCCCTCCAGACTACGGCTATTCTGCTGCCATATGGCACACCTCTGTCTGTGTACCAAGCCAAAACAAAGACAAAGCTGTTACCAAAAGCTAAAATTATTTCCTGAGGCTTTGTCTTTGTACCGATGCTGCAGATTTTTAGTACTGTTGATGACCATGTGCACACAATACATGATGAGAAAAATACAACATACAACTCTTTCATCAAATAGTACTGCAAGGAAAAAAATTTTGGGAGCCATAAATACTTTCTACAGAGATTATTTTCTTGAGCATAATTATAGTACCACATGGTCCCCCTTTTTTATTGTAAAGTACAATTATTGAGTTTGTGCATATCACAAAACTTCCAGTCTGAAATTTTAGGGTCATACTGAAATATCTAACAACTATTGGAGTGATTGCACTTATCTTTAGTACTGACATTCATGGACCCCTGAGGATAAATCCCATTGATTTCAGTGATCCCCTGACTTTTCAGCAAGTCAAATTTTCACTTATCCTTTGATATATCTTATTTGAAGGGAGCACTGGAACAATCAATGAATACAGACATTCACGGCTCCCACATGATGTAACTTATCAATTCTCTGTTTTTTTCTTTAGTGCTATTATCACATAAAAATTCTGTTGTTTAATATTGTGGTTATGGCCAAACACTAAGCAAAGCTGCAACTTATTTCCATCAGCTTCAGCTTTATTTTGTATTTAAACTGAGATGGTGAACATGTTCAAAGTACCAAATATTAATATAATGCCATTGTCATTGCCATTACATATCAGCATTAGCATTTAGCTAAAAGATGTGTTGAGTCTAAGTAGTGCCTCACAGAGCTACTTTCATGGCTGTTCTGTTTGACCATACTGAGAATTCTGCGCCCACTACTCTACTAGTACTTTCTAAGTTTTCTATGTTATGGTGTAAATACTAGTAATCTTGACTTAGGTCGATCAAGGCATTTTTAGCTGATCAGTATTAGCACAAACTTAAATCCATTTCTTTGTTTACGTGCTTTATAATGCACCCCTCCTTATATGGAGAGCACAATTAGTGGCACAATGTAAGGCAACTTTCCTAATCAATAATCAGCATTATCAATTAATAATGAACTAATTAATGAACAAATGGAGCTTTGTCCTGTGCAGATGTTGCCATTTTAGCCAATGAAGACAGGACCTTGATTGTGAAAGTGGAGGTGGAGACCATTAGGTGTCACAGAAGTCTTTGTCATGGTGTCTCATTGCTAAATCCCCACAATGTTCTCTCCTTCTCAACACTAAACCACCCGCTTCCTCAATTTCTCAGTTTGTTACACTATTAAACAGTAGGAAGCTTCACCTGGTGGATCAACAGCTAACCTACAATACATTTTCTGATATACATGTAGAGAATATAGGTTTTCATAGATTTTAAGTACCATTATTACATATCTAGCTCCTCCAAATATGAATGTTAGAGATAAGGCTGAGTGCAGTTACCTGGAGGTCCCAATTAGTTTTTTGATTGAAAATATAGGAAATCTAAGACAATAAAAACAGCTAATTTGTAGTTCTGAATAATTGAAAGCAGGGAGGTACATCTACTACAGAGAACATCAAATGTTCTGTTTAGTCAGTAATGATGACAAAAACACTCCCAGAGAGGCTTGCACAGTGAAGATCATACGCATAACTGTGAAAACCTCAACCCATGTCACTACTTGGCCTGAAAACCTATTTTCCTCAAGACGGCAGTGCAGTTGTTCAGCACTTGCGCTGTTCCTAATGTGATTTCTTATGCTGGATGTAGAAATAGTTTCCCATTATAATTACAAACATTACAAGGCACTGAATGGAGTTTTCTGAACCAAATGAAGAGATGCTCATGACTGAATCCATTATTGCCAGAGAGAGGCAAATAAAGACAGCAGGCACAGAGGAGGAGGAGAGGAGAGAAGACACCCAAATAACAAGTTTGTATCTAGGCTTGTTGTCTAATATATCCAGACACACAACCTAATGAACCAGAAATAATGGGAATGTTTTTCCTTAACTGATTTCTAGCAGCTGTTGTGGCTGATGGCGTAGGACACCTGGGAAATACGATGTGACAGGCAGTGACTGTGCTGGTCACTGAGACTCTGGGCCTGGCTGTGTTTGTTGGTTGGCTGGTTAATCAGAGGATATGACTCAGAAATACATTCACAGGAATAACTTCGGGAAGTAATGTGATAACGGAATAAATTGCCTATTATTTCTCTTTGAGGCAATTATGTGTGATAGAACATCTCGCCAAGCATCAGTGTTTTCATTATTGATTGATTTGCTAAATATTTTCTCAGTAAATAAATTATTGCTAAAACAATGACATTTGTGAATCAAAGCCCAAAGTAACAGTCCACAACATATTAAATATTTTGTATACAGTATGACAGATAAAAGCAACTAGCATTTTTTATATCTGAGAACCATATAAAACCCACATATTTTTGTTACTACTTTTTTGTAACTCAATAAAAATGGGCTCTACTACACAACATATTTATTTTCTAGTCACTGCAATCTGCAGGCAGTATTACTCAAGAGAAATAAATAGGCTCTAGCTTAGCACCAGCAGCACATTTGCCAACTGTAAATTATGTTACCAGCTACCAACCTTTCTCCCTGAACTCAGCACCAAGACAGCAAACAACCAAGACTGACTGTGCACATGAAGTGTGAGCAGTTTTAATGGAACCTCCAAACAACAACAATCAAGTGAATATCCAAAAGCTGTAAAAACAACAGCACATGTCGATGCCCGCCCATTTACTAAGTGAAATTTGACAGAATACCTAAATTAAACTGCACAATGGAAGAATGTATGCTTTTATTTATGACATTCTAAAAATATATATCATTACCAACGGGACAGTGCAATCTTTTAATAGCAAAAACCACACTACTGCTTTTAATCAAAACGCATTTGCTGAATTGAACCAGGACTGCAGTGGACAGCTGTCTTTGTGTCTGAGGCTTGTGTATTTCCACTGGCCAGCCTCTTTGTCTCCTGTGTGTGTTCATCTATCTCCTCTCCAGAGACACTCATCTCTTCTGACTGCTGCGCTGACACTCACACAAAGGAAAAGGAGACTGATTGCATGCATGAATAGCTGTTAGTGTAATCTGCAGGCCCAGACACACGTAGAACAACAGGAGCAACCCAGGCCTTCATTTGATTCGAAGATAGAGCAAAAATATTGACTGATGGATGATACGCTATGCAAATACACATATATACATTCATGCAGACACAAATAATGACTCTCATAAAGCGCAGTTCTGTCATCTGACTACCCAACGGAAAACTCAACTCCTTCTCTGGAGGAAAATTACCCAGAGTGGGTGGCAAATTAGACTTAGATGAATTAAACATTCAAAGGGGGATTTTTCAACTCTAAATACAAGCAGTCCGCCTCGTCTCAATGTCTTGTTGCACCGCTGTGCACAGCTGTCTCGAAGCTCCTCTGCTCTCATGTTTCTTAGTTTTCATGAGAGGATTTCTTCAACTGTACGTCATGGCACACCTGAGGGGAAATGCCTATTGTCACTCTTTTGAACAGAGAGGGATAAAAGGAGGAGTGAGATACAAGGAGAACGAACAGACATTGTACACTCTCAGTGCAGCTTAAGTAGCCCTCTTCACAGATTCCCAGCCACATCTGTACAAAGATGACAGGATCTTGTATTTCTCTAAGAGCTGCACACTCACTGGTAAGAGAGCAGATGGCTTTCCTTAATGACCATTTTCATTATGATGCTCAACATCAGCCACTCCTGGTAAACAGCGCCACCCTGTAAAAGACAGTCTGCCATGTCCTGTTGCTTTACAGGAGATAATTTTATCTCAATGAATAATAAATAGAAAATTTCATAGATGAATAAAGCGCTGCAATTCCTCCCCCATTTTGTCACAATTAAAAATGATGTCAGTTTAAATGATATATGCAAATATATGTCCAGTCCAAATGAAATACAGTTTCTTTGTCCAATGCTGTAATGAAATTCAGTGTTTCTAGTATTAATCCCAGTGGTCAGAGAAGTCATGTTCAATTTTGAATGCTACAGCTAATCAAAAATGTTCCCGCTGAGTTCCAAGCAATGAGGTACACAGGTTTGAATTTTTTTTATTTATTTATTTTTTGGTGAGGGGGGGTGGGGGTGTATTCAGTTTTGACAGAGGAACAGTTGGATCACGAATTCCAGTTTACACATTTCAGTTTTTTATGGCTTGGCAATGGGTATTCTGTAGTTTTGCATTTTGGATTCTAGCTGCTGGGGCAGAAACATGCTTTGTCCTCTCCAGCTACAGTGAATGGGTTGTGCATCCTGACACACCTGAGATATTCTCCGTTCAGTTTATCATGCCACTCCTGGCAATCTAACGTTCTGCACCAAATCTCAGGGTGCCAGTCATTCTTAAGATGCCAAAATGGTTTCACTAAATGTCACTAAAACACAGAACTTAAGTGCACTGAACTCCGTAGCTCAACTCCTCAAGTCCGTCTGCATGTTTTATAGTTATATTTTATTTATACATGTCTCGCCGGCTGGTGGAGTATTTTTCAAACAGGGAAATGCACAAAATGTTCACTGATACTATACGTATAGAGTGTCTAAATAAGCTGTGACTGAAGAGTAATTCTGTCTGCTGAACACAAAGCTTGAAGGACCTGACAGCTATTTATTACAAAATCTTTTTACCTTTTACTGAATATATCTTATAGGACATTATCCAGCCAACACAAAGTCATTATTTCAGTAAAAAAAAATAGATGGTCAGTAATTCCTCGAGAGGCTACAGTCGAATTGTGGCCACGGAAAACAGCAATACAGGCCCAAAAATACTGTACATAGTATCTGGAAATTGCTTTCTATGGAGAGTCAGTACCAATCAAATAATGTTAATTTATTGTTTGCTATTTTCTTGTTTATTTCATGAGCAACACCGTATTAGGAGCATGTAAAATGACAGCTGGGACATTGTAAGAAACTAGCTAACATTAGGATAAGCTGACATACAGACAATAACAGCAAATAATTTCTTTCTAGAACAGCTACGACCTCTCAAAACATTACAGAGGCGAGATCCCACAGAGAGCAATGAGAAGGTGAATCTGCTGAGGAGACAAAGAAGACACAAGCCACTAAGGCGCGGATGGAGGTATAAAGGAGCTGGTAGACGAAAGGGAGGAATGCAATCATTAGCTCAAAAAAATCCTGCAGTGAGACTGTGTGCAGCTCAACTACAAGCCTGATGATACAGACGGAGAGAAAGAGGTGACCCATGGAGCAGATGAGGGCAGCATGGAAGAGGGACATAGCAGGAGAAAAGAGAAATGTGTGTCATAAATAATGATAAAAATGCTCCTCTGTAACACATCAAACTTGAGGGCCATGTAATGAACTGAGGGTTGAGGAGTAAATTCATGTCTCTCTCTACCTCACTCATTGTCAGTGCTCTGGCCGTCCCTCACTACTTTGTTGCCTGGTCGGCCAACAGAAGACTGTCACGGCTGTCAGACCACATCTCTTTTCAGCTCAGCACCTGGCCTATGTGCTGATGACACCCACATTAGTATTAATCTCCATCACAAAGCAACTTTTGTACTGGAGAGAGGATTATTCACAACTGACAAAACTGTTAGACTGAATAAGACTAACTACTCTGCCCTGCTCTTCATTATTACGTATAATATAAAAAAAATTTTCAATAAGATGGGTTATAATAATAGCCTAGTATTAAAATCCTGAAGAATATTCGGCCACTCAGTGAAATTTCAGTCTACTATTGTGCAACTTAAGTTAACAAAAAGCCCAGTTCTGCTGTTTTTCACTTTGAGTGTAGTAGTACGAGCCTATCCCTGTGCTTCCTCATTAGTCTGCAGAGGCACAGGGCCTTGAAGTACAGAGCGAGACAAAGGCTGGATTCTCTCATACAGCAGAGAGTCCCGAGGCCCAAAGACAAAGAGGAGCAGGGCGATGAGGGGGAAGTATAGAGGAGAGGACAAAAAGTAAAGTCTGACGATGGATAGCAGCATTGTGAAATCTGTTTAATTAAACTTTCTGGAGGAATTCAGGCCAGGAATATAGTTGCAATTATAAAGCAACTGCATCATTCCGTCCTTGTCAAAACCATTGCAAAAAAACATCATTAGCATTTTCTTGTCCATCTTCTGTACTTTTCTGTTTGTTTAGACATCCTGGAATAAATTATGCAGAAAACGTATTACAGTTTATATTACAGAAGATAAAAAAAAAAAATCACATTTTCGTGCCCTCTATTAGCAGCTCTCTGCAAGGCTGTGATCGAGCCTGTAATAGTCAAAAAAAAAACATGACGGCAGTTACACAATTAAAATTGCTCTGCATAAAATGAGTCTTACTATAAAGCATAAACTAGTATACAAAATTAAGGCTGTTATGTTGTCCTCCTACGGTAAATGCTGAGCCTGATATAACATTGCAATTAAAATTCTGTTTGATGCTGAATTGCGCTCATCAACTTTTCGGGGTCAGCGTTTGAAGAAAGCCCTTATCTGATTAACTCGAAGGCTTGTGGTGGTGCATCACTCCTGTGCATCTCGTCTGCAGGTTACAAACACTCTTCATTATCCGTAACTGATCAAAGCTTAACTTGACACTGTTTTTCCCTCTGTTAAATTTGCAAGCAATCCAAGGCTCTCCCCCTTTTTGCGCTCCCTACCAAGAGATGTACTGCTCCATGCCAACTCATTTAAAAAGCCGCTGAAGTAGGTAAATATAACCAACACACTGTGCAATCTGTGTGCACTACTACAGCTGCAGGCTGTCTTATTTTAAAGTGAGCATTGGCCCAAGAGGGGAACAGGGCTATCAACACTGCTCTGCTCTCCTCCACTTCACTCATTAGGAGGCCAATCACCACAAGGATATATTTCTCTGGTGGGGTGTTTAGTATTCATGCTTTCAGGTGGAGCATAACCTCAGGCCCCTCGTTCTGTTTCTCTTTGTCACACAATACATCCCAGACAGCACAATGGAGGGCTCAGCAGACTGCTCTCGACACACTGACAGACTGCCTCCCTGCTCTCCATCCAGCCCACACACACACACATATATACAAAGAGACACTGGGGAATATGAGGGGGGACACATCCAAACAAGCTCTACACCCACATTTAGTGGACTAAGCATCCCGATACAACAAATTTAAAGAGATGGTGACATTTATGAGAGAGAAAAGGCATAAAGTGTATGTGTGTGTGTGGGAGCTCATGTTTCAATGACTGTGTAGCAAAGGACTCATTTAGCATCTTGTCTTCAGTTAAGCTCTTTCATGAATCCCAGTAAGCCAGTGCAGGTCAGGCAGAGTTTAATTTCCATGTAATACTCTGGTGCAGTATCAGAGCTATGTGTGAGACAGCAATGAGACACAAGGGTGAAGATTAAGGACCACATCCAAAGGCTGCAACAGAGCAGCGGCCCTTTGCAGGCTTGACACTTCGCGCCAGCTCTTTCATTATCAACACGAAGTGACTGATAGAGTGTAACTGGCAAGAGGCTGCTCCCACAGATCAAATCCCCATGAAAGAGACTGGAGAGGGCTGCAAGCTGTGGCCGTCCCACCCGACTCTGCTGTGAAGATAGACACTACAATGATGTAATCTTTAATCGCAACCAGCCACGCGCCGCAGGTTCGGCCAATCGAGCCACCGGTGAGCAGTGATGCTGGCAAACAAAAGTGACGTTCTCCTGAGATTACTTCTCATGAAACATTCAGAGCTAGCACACATTTTAATCATTCATATGAGGCATAGCAGCAGTGTTATCTGCTGTGAGCTTTGAGCGCACACACCTGAACATAGGTGTATGCAATGTTTCAACTCTGGCACACTTTTTGTGTAGTATACCTTGGGAAGGACACCTCTACAGGCTCTTACAATGTAAAGTCAACAGGGAGAGAGACCTGCAGTCACCATGGATCTCTGGGTAGCTTAGCTATCTGTGGTAACATTCTTATTCTGAGGAAGCTGCTTTCACTGAGGAAGACCTTGAGTTAAGATTACTTGGTGACTCACTTTTCATATAAATATACTCAAACACATTGATGCTGTCAGTGACATCCAAACACAAGCAAGTTACTTACGTAAAAATCTGCTCTTACTGATACACTGATCAGCAACAACAGTAAAACCCCCTGCTTAATATTGTGAAGGTCCTACTTGTGCCGTCAAAACAGCCTTTGACCCACTGAGGCGTGAACTCCACCAAACATTTGAATGTGTCCTGTGGTATCAGGCAGCATGCTATTAGTAGTAGATCACTGAAGTTCTGGAAGCTGTGAGGTGAGGCCTCCAAGGATTATGTTTTGTCTGAGGCCAAGTCAAACCTCAACTCTTTGTCATGTTCCTCAAACCATTTCTAAACTATTTCTACAGTGTGGCAGAGAGCATTACAGAATATCATGAAGGAATACTGCTGTCATGACAGGGTACACATGGTCTGCAACAATGTTCAGATAGGTGGTGTGTGTCAAAGTAACATCCACATAAATGTCAGATATCAAGGTTTCCCAGAAGCACATTGCCCAGAGCATCACACTGCCTTGTCTTCTTTGTATCTTAATACTATCTCTTCCTCAGGCAAACAACATACATGCACCCAGCCGTCCACATGATGTAAAAAAAAATAAAAAATCACATTTTTACATTGCTCCATATTCTAGTTCTGACACTAATGTGCCCACTGTAGAAGCTTTCAGTGGTGGATGGGGTCAGCATGGGCTTTCTGACCAGTCGCCAGCTACACAGCCCCATTAGCAACAAGCTGCAATGCACTGTGTGCTCCAACGTCTTTCTATCGTATTCAGCATTGAGGTTTTCAGGAGTTTGTACTACAGTAGCTCTTCTGTGGGATGAGACCACACAGGCCAGCCTTCCTTCACCACATGCATCAATCAGCCTTGGGCATCCTTGACCCCATTGCTGGTTCACTGGTTGTCCTTCTTTGGACCACTTATGGTAGGTAGTAACCACTGCATACCGGTAATGCTCTACAAGACCTGCTTTCCTGGAAATCCTCTGCTTCAGTCTTTTAGCCATCACTACTCCATCCTGGTCAACGTCACTAAGATGGTGAAGCTTGCCCATTTTTCCTGCTTCCAACAAATTAACTTTAAGAACTGACTGTTCATTTCCTATCAAATATCCATTAGACCGTCCCTTGACAGATGCAATTGTAACAAGATAATCAATGGTGTTCACTTCACCTGTTAGTAGTTTTAACATTAGAGGTGACCAGTGTACGTCACTGAAGCACTCAGTATTGAAATATTGTCAAGTAGCAAAAGTTGGCATCAGAAGCTGACTCAAATCTGTAATAGTATTAATTCTTTAATCAGAAAGTTCCTAATTTAGGCAAATTTGACAAATTTAGACTATAAGTTAAAAGCTATATTTTTCTATTTTGTGTTGTTTTGACTTGATGCCATTTCTCAACATAAGATATCAACAGAGTATCATTTTGTTTGATTACTGATTACTGACTTTTTAATGGCAGGCTTGGTATTACTGATTACACTAGTAAGCCAAGAGAGTGAGCAGGAATGAACAATATCAGGACCATAAACCTGAAGGAATGAAAAGGAATTCCACCATAGTTAATTCGCAGTTTACACAAAAAGGGCGTATTAGGTCAGAAACTTGTGCACAATATCTGGAATTTTGCATGGAAATGTTAATTTGCAGCTGTAGAAGCACTTTCTAATATTCCAGTAGATCTGTTTGAGCTTTATCTAGTAAAGCTAAACATCTCTTTTGTTACCAAAAGACTGTGTAGAAGATGACAACAACAACAACACAACAAGACTGACTGTGTGTCAAGGGAACAGCGGGACAGTCCCAAGATAATCCTGGTTGATGTGTACAGATGTGGCATGAGTCACCTCACCACCGGTGCCCTCCAATGGCTTTTCAGGCAGTAAACTGCCTTCCTGTGACTACTAACGGCCAAGTCTTTGTCAGGGCCTTTGGAGGAGGAATCCTGACCACTGAGTGATCTCGCATTTTGTCAGAGTAGCTGTGGAGTCCCCGTAGCAACAGCTGAAACACTGGCACCATGCAAAGTGAAGCACCCCTCAGTACCAACACAGGCTCCCATCCCCCTGCACTCTCCTCAAGATGTCAGCGGGTCTCAGGAGTATTTCTGCAGGATTGATTTTGCTCACTGCCTGCCATCGCAAAAACATATAAACCTGTCCTAACTCTTTATTATCTTAGCATGTTTTTGTTTAATTGTGTAATATAAGTGGCATTACTGTTAAAGTCTAGTGCTGTTTCTCAAACAAAGCGGTTATTAGAACACCAAGGGAAAGCACGGGTCTCATGGGGTGTAAACTATAATTAACTCTGTATCTGGAATAGATGCTGTTGTGGTTCTAATGAATTACAAGCACATTAGAGGCATAACACTTGCGGTTTTCAGAATGTGTTTACACAGGGCAGGGGAGAAGTTTGAATCTACTTCTTACATCATAGCACATTTTCAAAGTCTCAACTTAAGCCAAACTCAGGATAAACAACCTGCATTTAAAGGTCTTTCACTCATCAATAATGCATCTGACATCTGACTAAACTGGAATAATATTTTGCTTTAGGAGAACACCAACAAAAAAAAATACTGTATTCTGTGTTTACAGTGGAAGAACATATTGTTTATAAACTAGAGGGTATTTTCTTTACATGTCATTTATCCGCTATTCAGAAATGACAAAAAATGCAAGGCACAGCTAATTCTCAAGCTGACTCTCTGCTGCAACATTGCATTAAAATCCCAGACCAGAAGAGGCCTGAGGGCAAAAGAGGATTTCAGGCACTTCCATCAACCTGCAACTAGACGAGAACTAAATCTACAGGGCTCTGTAATGATAAGTGCTCACTTTTCCTCCTCCAAACATAGTGGGAAGATCCATAATTCATTAAAGCAAAACTTAACTTGGTGCATTACAGCTGCCACTGCTTTAAAAAGACGGACACATTTTCTGCCCTTCTTCTGAAAGTCCTAGGTGCCCTGTTTTGCTTTGGTGCACGCTTATTTTGAGCTTCTAATTTCTCCTGAAGGTGGTTTTACTGTGCAGATGCCATGGGGGGATGTCAGTGTCATTGAATAATTGTTACCTGCTTTAATGTCAGAGAATACAAGGGAGCTAACCCCGGCAAATCTGAATGTGGAGCCATTAGCAAGTTTAGAGAAAGGACCAGAGTGTAACGGAGATGAGTCTGGTGGGAATAAAATCTCTGCACTCTGGAAGATACATTATAGGACATGTGGAAAAAAAAAGGGACGGACAGAGACTGAGAATACATGACCTGCCCTTACTTTGCATTTCCGAGCCAAGGTGTCCTGGTATCCTGCGTGATTTGGGTTTTTGGCGAGATACAAAACCTGGACGGAAGGGTGAAGTTTGAACCAAATGAGGATCACGTACCAGCGGCGTGGCCAGTCAGGTGGCTTATCTTCCTGCCTCCATGGACCAGGTTAGACAGAAAGATAATCAGGATGCCAGACAGTCACAGCAGAGCTAAAGCCTTCTCCTCTTTCACTCCACACCCCTCCCTCCACCCCGGTGACGTCAGCCACCTGGACCACACGACTCTGCTGCAAACAGCACACCTGCTGGCTTCACAGTCCATCTGGCCCAGCTCCATCTCTTGCTCAGCTCTCTGAGCAGAAATGCAGGTCTGTTTACAACCTGGGCACACAGTCACGATCCTACAGTAATTGCAGTATCCATTTCACGCTTGCTCGTGGGGGGTGGGGGGGGGTGGGGGGGTGGGGGGGGGAACAGAGGAGCAATATAGCCAGCTGATGAAAACAGATATCAAAGCGACAAGAACCGTGCATGTCTTATTAATGTTTCATTGTTCCACATTACAGGCTAAATGATTCCTATGGTGTGC
The DNA here is from genome assembly GCF_022539595.1 of Amphiprion ocellaris. Taxonomy (NCBI): domain Eukaryota; kingdom Metazoa; phylum Chordata; class Actinopteri; family Pomacentridae; genus Amphiprion; species Amphiprion ocellaris. Next base: position 11,394,831 of record NC_072768.1, read on the forward strand.
CGTGGAGTGGAGTGGGTCTACATGTTGCTGACTAGTCAGAGAATTCTCTAAGGATTTCCTTACATTCCTTTTCCTACAACTACACAGCATGCACAAATGGAACTATTTTGTTTTGTAATTGAAGTGACAGGGCCTCTCACCTACTTTCATAAAATCAGGATGAACATAAAACTGCACAATCATCAAAGAAAAGGCTGGTAGTAGCGAGACAAAAGGCAGAGAAAGGCATTTTGTCATCAGGGCCTTGGCTTGTGAATATCAAAGCAACATGTCTCAGCAGACAATATCAAAATTTTCACTGGTGTAAATTCCCATTTTAGGCGAGGAAATGCTACACATGCACATACAGTACAAACACTGTGATAACATTTAATCCAGGGCCCACATGGATATGCTCCTGTCAAGTGTAGAGTAATACAGGCATGCTCCATGGGATACCCACTGATGTCAGAGGCTCAGGGGAAACTGCATGAGCAACAACTCCACATTGCAGCAACACCAAGAAATTACCTCAAGCTAAGGACAAACTAATAAATAAAAAATAATCATCCTCAGTCATTAATTTCACAGGAGCTTGAGGGAAATGCAGTGTCTTAAGGCTACTAGAGAGCGCTCATATCCTGCCACCACATTCACTGTTGGCTAAGGAAATAGTAGGTCATGTGAGAAGTGAAGTGCATCTCTCTGATCTGGTTTCATACTATCTGGAATTGACAAAAATAACACATTTCTATTCAGGGTTTGCAGTGTATTTCCAACAGCAGTGGGGCATGCAGGCACTTGCTGTTCCTCAAACACTTGCTCGTCTGTCTGCCAGCCAGGTCAGACACAATTGCAGCGTTATTCAGTCAGTGCCTACTCTGCAGAGTGAACAAACGGGCGGCGGACAGGTGACTGACCTGAATGGTGCACGTATATTCCGTATCGTCCAGCAGTCTGACCGTGCAGCTGTATTCCCGCTCAAGATTCCTGATGCTGCCACTCATGAATCGGCTCAACATCTTCCCAGAGAATCGCCGCTCGTCTGCGTCTACAGGACCAGAACAATAAAACTCAACACCAGCGTGCGAGTGAATGTCACATTGACCACGTTCCCCGGTCCCCTGAACGACCAGCAGCCACGGATTGAGCCGCCGAGGCGTGCACCATCGTTGTCCCGTTAAGTTTCCGTGCTGCGGGCCCGTGCTAGGAGGCAGAATCCGAGGATGCCCGCATCCAGATCCAGAGGCAGCTCAGTCCTGTTTGTATGTCTGCGGTCGAGCCGAGGATTATCTCTCACCATTCACCGCTGCCACTTGAGCAGGCGGGCGGGTCCCAAAGCAAACTGACGTCAAAGTGAACCAACGGGAGCGTGGGGTGTTTTAATTTGCATTTTTTTTTCCTATTCTTTGCACTATAATTTCTTCTATCCCACAGATATCCATTAAGCAATTATTTAAATTGGGCCCCCCATTTGTGAAAAATCCTCCACAGATTTAAAATTTCAACTATTAATTTATTTAGGCCATTGTATGATATTGCAGTGCTATTGGGTGATCAACCAAAAGCTATAATGATAAAATCCACTCAACTCCTGTTTGGGTTTAGATCTATAAATAAATTGTTTTAAGTGTGATTAAACTCAAATATTTTTCACAATGTATGCCTTCACAAGTAATACCAGAATATAAAATCACTCTAGTCTGTCTTGTCTGGTTGATTCTATGTCTCCAAAGAAACCAAACTCATGCCAGGTTGACCTAAAACTACCGGCCTCAGGTGTCACAGCATCTCCTCTAACTCTGTCTTATTGGCTGGATATTAAATGTATTAGACCGCCACCTGCAGGTCACTCCTCGTTATTACGCTTAAATATATCGTCAATGAAAATCATGAAGATACATCCCAGCCTGGTGACTGAACCCTTAGGGCAGCCCTATTCAATTAGCGGCCCGCGGGCCACATGCGGCCCGAAAGCAACCCTCGAGTGGCCCTAAAGCAACTGCCGAGTGATTGGGACTTGGGTCCGAGAAAAACAGAAAAACATCTTTCAGTAACACTGACAAGTTCTTACAAAAATTCCAACATTATTGCAAACAATGAATGCAACACTTACCGTAACCTAGCAACTAACCCACAATGCCTTGCGTTGAGGAGACGCGTTTGAAAAGTTAACATTAGCAGTTCTATACAGGCGAAAGTAGCAGCATGTCTTTTTCTATCCTGAAACGACATATCGGCGAGGAAAACCGTCGGTTTAATCCTGCGTGGACTGACAAATATTTATTTATTTACCACCAAGTCCGAATGCCAAACCAATGCGCTTACTCTGCAACGAGTGCTTTGCAGCGCTGAAAGATTATAATGTCCGAAGACACCACATTGAAAAACATGCCGCGTTTCGGACAAACTTTCCCGAGGGATGCCATGAGAGAGCGGCTATAATTCAGAGTTTGACTGCATCTTACAACCGGAGCTGTACTACAATGAAGCGGACCTGCACAGCTCAGGAAAGGGCCACGAAAAAGGCCGTTCACAGACTCAGAAACTGTGAAGGACTGCATGTTGGCTGTCGTGGATGAAGTTTTAACGGACGATAAAGTTAAGACGAGTGTGGCATCTGCTATCAAACAGGTCTGACACGTCAAACATTCTGGCCACAGATGTCTTCGAGACATGGTAAGTGCAACAAAGCAGCGTGCTGTAGCAGACACTAAAGGTAGTTTTATGTATTTATGTGACTATTTTATGTTCACTTATTATAAGTTTAATATTTAAGAAAGACATTTTGTTTTGACAGTTATTTCACTTAGTTGCACTTTATTATGCACTTTGATGTCAGCTTTACTTCGTTTCAAAGGGATAGTAACTATCACTGTGCCTACTGTTTATTTTTTTGATTATATGCACTGAAGATGTGACTGTCTCAGATGAGACCAAATATGGACAGGGACAAACTTTTTTTTTTTGTTATTTCAAAAGAAGAAAAATGTCTCAAGTTCTGAAAAGTTACTGTTAAGCAAGTTACTTTTTAATGCACTTTGAGATGTGACCAAAACAAAAGATGGTGTTTGTAATCGGCACTTAGTTTTTATGTTCACATGCACCTTAACCTGTGCTTATATTTACCTATCAAAATGTGTTGAAGTTGTGTTTGAAATGTAAAATTTAAAGAAGCAGTATTTCAGCACAGGTTTAATTTAAGTACTGCTCTTCTATTGTGTTTCTGTCCTTTTTGATGTGGCAGTATGTTAATAAACATCCAGTGTGTTTGTTATCTTATCTGTTTGTGTTTATTTTAAATGGTTAACTTTGCTCACTGTCAGCTAAAAACATCCGGCCCAGCTCATGTTCTTAGTCGGAAAATCCGGCCCGAGTCAATTTTTAATTGAATAGCCCTGCCTTAGGGGTTTCAAAAGGATGGTGGAAAGTAATATTAATGTATTTTTACTACCATTTAAATGCAGTTATTTTCAACTTATGGTATGCAAGTTGCACGTAGAGAGCAAATACTTGATGAGGCTCACAAAACGTGCAAGTGAACTCAGAGATGATAAACTGAACTAGTATAATTGTGACTTGACACGTGTGGAAGTACTTGAAGCAAAAATGTTTATCAAAATCTAAAAGCTTGTTCCCCTTTTTGGAGCTAATTCACTGCCGTGACCCGGATTCGAACCGGGGTTGCTGCGGCCACAACGCAGAGTACTAACCACTATACGATCACGGCGAGCTAGCGGGGACTGAATGCGGTGGGTCGAACTCTGTCAATAAGAAGAGTACACTTCACACAGATTACATGGCTGTTTTCAGGTGTGTTACTTTGCACGTTTTTTACGTTGTTAATACGAATACTACATTTTACAATAAATATATGATAGTGGTTATTATTTATCTTTACATTGGCAGCCACAACGACTAAATGCGGCGTCTTCGTCGCGACAAAGTTTAGCTACAAATGCGACCGTAGCTACGGTAGTTAGCGTTTAACTAGGTAACGTTAGCTATAGGTATGAAAGAATTTATTTTTCCAGACGAACATTTTTTTGAAACACGGTAAAGGCACAACATGAAAGCTGTATTTGCTACCTAAACAATACTTTCTCACCGAACTTCGTCTGGCTGTAGTGCGACATAACGCTGACGTTAGCTTACACTTTTGGAAGATGCTAAAAGTTAGCTGCGTTTTCAACTTAAATCCAGCTGACGTAAGTACGTTTCTGTCCACTGCAGTATTTTCAAAACTATCCTGAAATGGGTATGATAAGTTATGTTCAGGTATCATAGCATGAGCAGGGTTTATACATTTTCAGATTTCGCCTTTTCTGCATCAGTTCATGTTGAAACTGTCCTTATTCAGGTGAAGAAAAACACAAATCTGCTTCAAAGTGACAGTTTGAAATCAATCTAGAGCAAAATGCCGTTAGGCTCCCAGAAACTTTGTATACTTTAATATTTATTCACTTGTATATCGTTTTTTTCTCATTTACTGTTATCCCTGGTAAGTCAACAGAGAGATATAGGTTTTTATACATTCTACACTCTGTACCAATGAGTCCAATAGTACTACTTACTGCACAAAATCTTACTTTAATGCTGCTGGGTCAAAAGTAGCATTCACACACATTTCCTACTCACTTTGTGTAGCTTTAAACAAACCTGCTTTCAGCTTCACTGTTAACGTATATGCATTTTCCTTAAAAAAAAAAAAAAAAAAACTGCATCCACACTATGTTTTTTAGTTAAGCAGAAAAACATGACATCTTTTCAAAAGACTGACTATCAAAATAATGATGAAAGTAGTAATCTTTATTTTAATTACTGCCAGTAATGTCTTTATTTGATAAATTAGGCCAGCCAGCTTAGCACTGATGGAGAAAGTGTCATATACAAGTAATGTTTTTATAAGTATTATACGGTCATTGTACAGTGTTAATGTGTTTTCAGTACTGTGCGACGAATTAAAGGCTGGTAACACAAGCGGAACACAAATCTCAGTCATTCACTCATTCATTATCATCATCAATCACAGACACGTAACATGTATGATCAGCAACTGCAGCAAACATCAGAACTTCCAGCTAGTATTTACAAGTGTAGAACCAGAAAGATTAGATGTCAGAGATAAAGGTCTTGCAGTTCAGTCTCATCATTCTCCTCAGGTTCTTTGCTCGGTGTAACTGCAAATTTGGCAGCGCACAACGCCTGTCGAGTGAAAGGACGACGTGAGCCAGGCAGAGTCTGAGGCAGCAGGGGTTTGCCACTTGAAATGTTGCCCATACTTTGAGCAGAAGCACCTTCTTTCTTCCTGCCTGTTGCCGCATGGTTTCTCCTGTACAGTTTACAGGAAGCCACCAGAGGCTTTCCGATGTCCAAGTGCTTGCTTTCTGTCTGGCGCAGCTTACTGTCTCTGTGAGTATAGTGTAGGTCCACTTTGATGAGCATCGATTCCTGCCAGAGTCAAAAGGCAAACAAAATACAGTTAATGCAAAGAAGCAAACACTTCATAGGAACAGAACAGAACTGGGACACATGTCATAAACTGCATACCTTAAGCTTTTGAAGGGCGCAAAGTCTCAAAGTACAGTCTGAGTTTTCAGATTGCCTAAGTAGTAGAGAGTCCATCTCCTCTGACATGCCAGGCCTGGAAAATATGTCTTCCATTGCCTGAGGATTTAGAGCATTAACAATTTTATTAGTACCATTAGGACACATTAACCAACTTCATTAAAATAAATAGCTCTTATATTTAGAACGTTTATGACACTGAATCATTTACTAGAAAGCTGTGTAGCAGGTTAATAAATCAGTCACTAGATGTCAGTGTGGTCCAACATTCTGTAGTTTAATATGCGGATGCATTGCACAATACCAGTGTAGCAGACTACTATTAAAACTTCCTGCCTTGTCTGTGGTTTTATCTTGCTGGAAGCCTATATATGGGCAGCACTTCCTCAGATATGTTAAACGTGGGTGTGAATGGTCATCACTGAGAAACTCCTAGAGGCTGATGGAAACTGACAGCAATCTACCGTGAGCAGCGTGGAACTTATGTAGTTACAACTTGTAGTTTTGAAACCCAATGTCTAGTTTAGCTCTTAAAAAAGAAAGACTGTACGAGTGTACATGTATAATGTGTTTGTGTCCCTTTTAAAACTGCATCACGGTATGGATCCCTTGCATGTCCTATTAGCATGACAGACAGTAAAACTTGGAAACATGTCATATAGTTTGAAGTAGAAATAAAAATATTTACAGGTAGGCTTCTGAGAGTGACGGTGCAGTCCTGGGTATGTGGGCCTGTCGTCTTTACTGTGGCAAAAGCAACCAAGACATTAGAGAACAAAGCTGAGAAGCTGACTTCCACTTCCACTCCGCAAAGAAACACCAGCCGCTTCTTCCGTGGTAGCTCTGAAAGGAGATATGAAATGTTTTATTTTAAGAATGCAGACTAAAAACAACTTGCTCCAAAACTGTTTTACTTTGACAGGTTTTTTTCACATGTTGTTTAATAAAGAAATGGAGAAGTTAATTTTTGCAGAGCCTCAGAATAACCAAATTAGGGACTTTCAGTTGCTCTGCTTTAAGCTGCAGACTTTTATCTTTTGTCTGGTCTGATGGTCTGGTCTGACGGAGGAGATTCAGAGATCAGCCCACGATATCATGATTCAGGTTTTGAAAGTGTTAAGCACATTTGAGAAAGTTTAGGATGTCATAAATGACATCCTTCCATCAAACAACACGATGTGAAAGGAACAAGTTTCCTGTTTTGATTTCTCCAAACCAATGCGTAGCTTCTGTGGAATAGGGCGGAAAATATCAAATTAAACCACAACGTCTACACTTGGTTTGTCACATGTTGAGATGTGGGTGGTGTGACGAGGACTTAACAGAAATATCTCTCTCTCTGATGACAGATCATCAGATGAAATTTACCATGGATTTACCAGATGGAAAACAAACTATATGTGGGGTGTGGATATATACGTACATATCTTTTATTTTACCTGGAACTTTAAAAAACAGATTTAAAAAAAATGTTCTTATACTCACTATTTGCTTGTCTCCAGCAGGCATCTCGCAGGTGTAGTTCCTTTGTGTGGCCGGTGGTCTGAACTTTATCTGTAAGGGATCGAGGTTCCTTCAGCGTGTGTTTGATCTCCACCGCCTGCTTTCCTATGACTAGAGGGTCTCTGCCAAGATCTGGTGTAAAGAAAGGGATGAAGTGCAGGTAAATATGATTGCAAATCCAGAGCAACTTCACATACAAATTTCCATTTTTTCCTCACTTTTATACCCAGTCGATTTTGGTCCATTTTGAAAATATTAACTAACAAATAAAATATATGCAAAATCTTCCACAGCACCTTACAACACTTTTGATCATGAGACTGCTGGAGTTTTGCAGCAACAAAGAGTGAGCAATGAGTGACTTTTAGAAAATGTTGATCAGATTCACATGGCTGGAATTGAGGAACTTTGGGAAGTTTGACAAATTAGGTTAATAATATTCACAGTTATTAGCCCGTCTAAATTTGTTTTGGAAAAACCCCTCCTCACAACATTAAACACATACAAGCATGGGAATAATTAAAATAGATTTAGAAATATTTTGCAACACTCCTATAAAAAGGATGAGAAATCAGCATCAAGGTTTGGACAAGATCAGCTGATATCAAAACTAGACTTAAGAATTTCTAAGTTTTTGCCTACATTGGGGAAAAATCATAGCTAATGATGTATTTGTTCATCTAAATTTCCCCTGGTACATTAACACAGACAGACAGAGTGCTGTCAGCAGGGTGTCCTGTCCTGCTAGCTCTGATTTGTGAGTGAACCCATGAGAGGAGGTACCCAAACGGCAGAGCAGCTGTCCTGCACTCCGCAGCTCTCGGGTTTCTGGCTGTTCTCTAGCCAACAGTGTGAATTTCCAAAGAATGAGGTCACATGCTAATGGTACCTCAAAAAATGATCCTACCACAGGCTCATCAAACAGACAAACACCCCCTGAAGACAGGACAACTTGATAACTCCTCGCCCCAGCTCAGTCACAGCTATACTTACAAGTCCTGAGTAAACAACATTAAAATGATTTATAAGCAATTATAAAACTTGTCTGTGGTCCATCACACACGCCAAAGAACAACCTGTTCCCTTCAGCTCTACGTACCATGATTCTGTAACTGTAAGCCAACTAAAATATGGAATGTTATATCAATCATTAACTGAATAATACTCAGATGTGAGTTCACCTGAAGTTTATCAATACATATGTCTCACAAACTAATGATTTAGTATTTGCACATAATGCATACATGTTCACTCACCCACTAAAAAGCACAGCATGGCCAAAAAACTAAATGTGTTGTTACAGCAACAATTTAGTTTAGGCTGATATGTTTTGAATTTATTATCAAAACCGCACCCATATTCGAAATACTTACCCTCAGACACCATCTCCAAGACATGTGTGACTTTCCCAGCCTGTAGAATGTGCTTATTCAAGTACTTAGTGAAGATTCCAGTACTCTTTCCTCCGTCCTGGACCTCGAACGCCTCAGCATCTTCACATCTGCAATGAGAAATGATTTAAACATTTTACAAATGCATAGCAAACATTTAGCTAAGTTTGTTTGATATACAGAACTTTTCATCCCACAGTATGTGACTGGGGTTGCGATGGTTTGTCAATTTCATGGTAGGACAGCTGTCTCAATAAATATCACACGACCACACCATGTAGTCTTACACAATTATTATGATCAGTTACAATGACCTCAAAAGAATAAACACAGAAGAGTTCCACCTTGCATCTTAATTTTTTGCGAACTGGATATCTGTCATCAAGCATAATCTCTAACTCATTTTTAGGACATCTTAAGTAATCAAACACTGCTGATTTTATTTTCTTTTATGATGGGTAATAAAGATTGGAGACATCAGCCTCACTTCCCTTCATTTTCTCTGCTACATGCGTTTGCATGGTGTAAGTTGATGAGTCTACATGAGGCTGCATTTTCCTTTCAATACCACAGATAATCAAATGCACATCACAGTCTGATGATTGCCAATTTGCATATCACGGGTATGCCGCTGCAACCCTAATACTGACTGATATGGAATAATACTGTTATCTCATAGGTCAAAAATAAATAAAATAAATGTGTAAGTCAGAGGTTTCAGTGTTTGCAATAACATATTTAACAGAATAACTAGTTAAAAGTACATACGTAGCATAACCATAAACTGTGTTCCCACTTGGTCCCAATGGCATGATGACTGATGGTATGCAATCCTGGTTGTACCTACAAAGAGAAAAATGCAGTTTTTAGAAGAATAATGAGATACTTTTTTTAACAGCATCAACTGATATGTAAACAGCAGTATGTACAGTATGTATGTAACAGTATAATGATGTACAATCATTATTTAGTACAAATAATTGTGAAAACACATGTATCACAGTCCAGTTGTGAAACAAATTATTAATTGCATTTACCATTTTCTACAGGTATCCAGCAGGATGACACTCAGTGCAGTCTGCTTTTCCTGCATGCTGCGCATGACCCTCTGCACACAGACACAGTTTTCAGTTCTGTATGGTTGTGGAGCATCAACAGCGACTAAGTAATTCTTCCCAGCATGCTCATACCCATGACCCGCATAGTAGAAAAGGCCTGTCAAAAGTGATAAAATAGACATCTGGTTAGCACTGCAAGACAAAAAGAAGTGTAATCGACATATTTCACTCTGCATAGATTCTGTAATTCTAGGATAAGTCACAAGTGATATTTGGAAGTTACGCATGGGAGCAAAAAGATGCCTGATTTCCTTACAGCACAGTATATTTCAAAACGTATCTGGATTCTCAGGTTTTCTATTTTTGTTTTGTTATTAACAAGAGAAAGAGAGCAGAGTGACAGACAGTATCGTTCTGACATATCATAACGGGTTTCTTATCACTGTTTAAATGTGGTCATCAACACAACTTCATAACATAGCTCCGTGTATATAATGTGTACATGTCTGCTGGTTAATAACAGAAGTGACTTATTTACCCTGAACGAGATGACTCACTGTTGAAGTCATTCGCTGTATGTATTAAATCATACATAACAACATTATACAGCTGATTATCATACACATAAAGAAGATTAGTTGATTTAATTTTTTTTGGCTTGATTTTAAAATACACCTACAAATACTATACAAACCTATTCTCCTAAAGTTTTGCAAGCATTCAGGAAATTCCATATATCCTTCTTTTTTACCTCTTCTCTGCCTACTTAGCCACATAGAGTAAGACACTTTACACTGATCCATGGGTTCATGAACCCTGACAACCACAGCAGATAAATGCCACAGAATATGAAAACAAAGTTACAAAGATTTCGATCCCACAAAAATCGTGAAATTACAATTTGCGATTTAGCTGATTAGTATCTGATTTAGAAAAAAAATACATATAAACAAATTGTACTCACCATAAACTCCTCTGTCAAGGAGCTCAATGAACTTGTCAATAGCAGCCAGCATCTCCTCCCTGGTGAGATCCAGCAAGGAAACGATCCTGAAGCCAAGCTGCTGAAGGAGGTTACCCAGCTCGTGTACATCCATGATGGGGGCCATCAAGCCGGGGTGGTGGGAGTAATTCAGGTTGCCAATAAGCAGTGCAACTTTATCAGTGGCTAAAAGAAAGATAAAAGTAGGATTTTAATCATAGTAACAAAGGAAATTCTGATAAGTACTGTGATTAAAAATAGCATGACACTGTGTTTCTTTCCATAAAACCATACCTGTGGGTGCTGTAGGAATAAGCTGCTGAGGTTGCACTAGAGGATATGAAAAAAAAGCACAAAATCAGTATTTGATAACCGTAAATCTCAAGTAAAATACTAATACTGATTTTGTGTGGAGGACGCATACAATCTAACACTTTTTAAAACATATTCTATGTCCACGCCACAATGTAACCTGTGAACAGGAGAAACGCTGCAAGAACTAGTTTCATTTTACATCACTTTCCTGTTGTGTGTCTAAGGCTCGGACCAAGTACTATTTGGAGTCTAACAACTTCCTTTTTAGTCTGTAGAAATGGGAAAGTACATCCCGCACAATGGAAACAACTTGAACCCTCAGGGCTAAATCAGTGGAATGAAGGGTTTGTGAAGAATAACAGCTTTTCTTCACTCCTCTTTTATTAGAAAAGAAGGAAGTAAAGTCAGAGGAAAATACAAGGCTAATATTGGGAAAAGACAAACTTTTACAGAGCTGACAACAGAGGTTTTAGTGTTGACTCACCAGTGTCAACATCGACTGGTTCAGTCCATCTCTCCTCTAGCACGTTAGATATTGAGCACAGGTAGGATCCTGCATGATCAGCTGTTGCATGGTCTATCTGCAAGTATGATCATATTGTTTGTCTTTCTGGCCATTTCCTCATACATGTGTTCACCACAATTCATATTTTTGGCATAAATAGGTTAAGTAAACTAAATAAATTACATAGTTGTTTAATAAAAGGACAGTAAAATGTTAACTATCACTATCAGCAGGGAGGTCAGTAAACACTCGCTTCCTTACCTGCAGCACGTCACTAGTCTTGTCTTGCAGTGGCTGTCCATTTCTGTACCACTGGTAGTGTGGGGCAGGGATGCCAAAAGCAGCACAGCGGAGAGTGAGTTTTGCACCATGCCGAATTGTCTGCGGTTTGGGGTTGATAGCGATGTGTGGCTCGCCCTGCCAATGAGCCGGCAGGCCTGTTGGTTAGAAAGAAAGTCAGTAAAAACCCACAGGAAACTAGAAACATGTAGAAAACCGATTCACTGCCAACTGACAGGTGTAGGCTCGGTCGCAACTACACAAAACAATAAGAATGTACCAGCATCACATAGTTACAATATAAGTCAACAATATCAGAAAGCATTACCTGATTTATCAATGTCCAACACCTTCACTTTCACCCACTCGCTGAACACATAGTTATAGAACTGGTCGTTTACTCTGCACACATAGCGTTGAGTATTCTGAGCTCTGAAGGTCAGGTCTGCTTGAGTACCACCAGGTACCTTGAAGGGGGGGGGGGGGGGGGGAAGAATCAGTGAAGCTGTTCTCTAGTTATCTTTTTATTTGATTTTAGTTGTTTTGGTAATTGAGATCAAGACATATTTTGAGAGACCTGTACATCAGAATTAACACACACCAGAGTTCACCGCAACAAACAGTGGTCATTACAAAACAAAAAGTTCGTCTTGGTGTGGCATATTTAAATCTCACATACCTCCTTTTCATTTTCAGAGAACCACTGGTAGCTGAGGACCCCTGTGCCCTCAGCTCGGACACCCAGAGTCACCTTGTGGTTCACAGGTACACACACACAGACAGGATGCTGCACTATGACAATGTCTGAAAAGAATCACGTCAGAATCTCAGTTGTGTTAAATTACACTTAAATGTGCATGTTAAAAGAAACACTGCTGAGGCGATGTAGAGAATAAATCATACCTCTGATCATCATTTGACAGGGCTTGGGACGGGATCCAGTCATCAGTACATTTTCTACTTGTTATAACGGACTGTAAGAAGTTTTTTAAAAAGTAACCATTAAAATTGAGCACTTTCACTCCTTTTAGCTTCACACCGACACACATTGAAAGCCTCCATAAACTACTGTAAAAAAAAAAAAAAAAAAAAAAAAAAGAGCATTAGGAAATCGCAGAATTAAATGTCTAGCCTCAGCCCCTAACTTCTCATTTCTGGTAAAGTCAGAGTCAACAGTACATCGCAGAGTACTATCCAGTTATAAATGACCTATTTAAGACAAAAAGCTCCTCAGCGTTTAATATGACCATAAAGTTACATGTTTTATTGCATACCTGCCGACAGCCTCGCACCAGTTGAGCAGCTCAACAAGAATGTGTTTGAACAGAGATCATAACTTAAATATATTGAGAGAGGAAAAACTCTTCTCTTTCCCGGAACCAGATAGAACACGCAAACATATTACCGTAAAGTTCATAATACACGGGCATCTGTCAGAATAAATAGCGAAATAAAATCTTTGGCTCTCTACATGTTCTGTAAATCATAAAATGACGTTATATCTTATATTTTAAAAACTCCCAAGAGTCAAGTTTGTGGCAGTTAGGTCGATAATAAATCATGCAAAGTGGTTAAAGGAGATGCAAGTAAAATCGCTTTTCCTGACATTACGGTAATGAGCAATCTGGCCTCTAATCAGGTGCAATACAATCACAGGCTGAGGTCACAGTTTGGAGACAAAGTAAACATTGCCTCTAAAACTGAACATACCGGAGATAGAGAAGCCGTATGCTGGATTTATCAGTGATATATTTAAGAAGTAAAACCATACAGGTCCTCTAATTTACACAGATAAGTTAAACTTTAAAATTTGCCCAACATTATCTAACATATATCCAGTTGCTTTTTTATCCATGTATGTATAATGTTCAAAAAAGTAACTGCATTTTAGCACATTACATTGGCTGAGTGACAGGTCAATTAGGAATATTCAGTCTATTATGTTCACATATATTTTAGGAGATAATTATCTCTTTTGACCATTTATCAGCTTTTAAATAAAATAACTACATACAATATGTTTATTGATGTTTATTCTAAACTATTCCATTTTGTGTATATTAAAATATATAATAAGATATCTACTGTCTATATTCCTCCCTCTTATACTGGAGCCATATTGATATGTACCATTTTTACAAAAAAGCATTAGGTTCAAATAAGTTTGTTTGTTTGTTTGTTTGTTTGTTTGTTTGTTTGTTTGTTTGTGAAAGCTATCTTCTATTTGCCTTTATTTAACCAGGAAAGCGTACAATCTCTCCTTAAAAATCTTGTGTTCAAGACAAAATAGTTAGTTGCAGTGGAACCACAAAACAGTTCTAGAAATGGAACTACAAAATAATAAGATTTATGGTACAAAGGAATTTCAAACCCAGAAACAAATTTAATGTCTTTTCAACACAACTCAAGACATATTTAAAGAAGAATTTATCTAACAAACCAGTATTCTAAAATATGTCTTCATCTCTCAATCAAAATATAGATTTTCTAACCCTGTTTTTGTCAAATGTGAAATGTCGGCAGCAAATGGGTGGCCATGATTTGACCATGTGTTGCAACACAAAATGAGATGGGCCGTCCTTTAGCAACGCTTGAGCACAGCATAGGACATAAACCATTGCTTGTCATCAGCTACATCATGAACCATATTCCACAGACATGTTTTATAAGTCCACATTTAGTCTGCTACAGTGTCTCACCAAGATGCGAAACCGTTTCTTCAACTTGTTGAGTTGGATCAAAACAAAGCCATGAGATTTTTATGTGTCATCATGACCACTGATGAAATTTGAGATAATATTTCAATCAGTGTGCTCTGGTTTAAATGGGTAGGTTTTGCCTTAAACTCTTTTTAGTTTTTAGATTTATTTGTGAAGTCTAAAGTCTAGTTTCGGAAAATCTGATGTGCTCCTGCACCTATTTGTGGGCCTGCTATAAATAGGGCCCTGCTGGCAACACATGCATGTCTATGATAGGCGGTTACAGAGATTTTCTTCACACACTCTGGCTCCAAAACAACCCTGACAACATCTTCATGGTGAGTTGGAAAATTTACTAACTTTTGTCATGACTAACACTCACCTCAATTGTATTCTTAACACATACAAGCAAATAACATATCTTAGGGTTGTGTTTGACCACTAAGAGCCCTTCCACAACCTGATAGCTCACCCTATTTATAACTTGCTCCAATGCAAGTACTTAGCTTGGTCAGATAGGACAAGCATTGAGTCGGAACTGTGTGTTTAAGTTTTGTAGGAGAAAATAACCAGACTGTATCTTGTACTTTCTTCATCTAACTTCCAGCAGATTGTGTTATTATTCTGAAGTGTTTCTTTTTTCTTCTCCAGGAGCTTTTACATGGATACCACCATTAACTAGGAGCCTTGATCTTTGACAAGCGGTGGCTGTGAACAAGGAGCAGCCTTGTACTGTGGGTGATACATTTATCTCGGATTTAACACTTTTGGTGAATTGAGGACGTGGACAATGACTTCCAGAAGGCCAATGACTCGCTCTTTTTCTGGCAATGGGAGGACGAGCAGCTTCAGTGAAGAGGACAAGAGCTCTTCCAATGGCCGTTCAGAAAGCCGCAATACTTACCTCTCCAACATTAGGCCTGAAAACAGGTAGACAGTCTCATCCATGATCTATGTTTTTGCAGAGCATGGAAATTTCTGTTTCTTGTGAAGCGCATTCATATTTTCAAGGAACTAGATTTATATTGCATGGTGGTCAAGAAGACACATCTGGGTCAGGCAGGTTAAAGTAAGACAAACATGAAGCATATGGAAAATTTCTCTCTAAATTGAAATTAATGTAGCTGGAAAAATAAATAATGATGGTAGTCAAGCTATCAGTTTTTAGTGTATAGTTAACCACACACACTGTGAATCAAAAATCATATTTATCATATAAACAATACATGTATTTTTGCAATATACAAACTATTAAAAAATGCTCTTTTTGTTCAAGAGGAGGACAGGTGTGAAACAATTTTATTCAGATGGGTTCCATATATGTAGATCTTAATTAATTAGTGACGTTTCTTCATTTGCCTCCTTTCTGAATAGCTATTCAAGGTATTCTCACTACAGACCAACGAGGTAATCTCTATTTCAAAACACTCCTCCCAACTAACATGTTAACCAAAGAAACTGGTTTACCCCGAGAATGAAAACAACACAAGTTTTAACAGTAATGTAAATGTCTAGTTTGTCCAATGGTTTTAGTCATCTTTCAGTTTCAGTGCTGGATTGACTTCTTTGTTTTGCTTGACATCTCACAAGTTTCTGTGTCACTCTGTCACATTCTCGTCACTACCATAAACTTACATTAACATCTTTTCCTCTCATTTAAGTAAGTAATTGGAATGTCCTGCACAGAGGTGAAGACGTCACTGAAATGAATTGTAACTGTTTGCTATTTGAAGCAAGAAATTGTCTCTCTAATGCATGAGTGTTTCTCTCCAGGAGCACGTTGTGCAGCGTCATGGCTCAGCTGACTGAGGACATACAGCCGTCTTTTGACACCACCTTGAAATCAAAGGCAGTGTCAGAAAACTGTAATGTGAAATTCACATGTGTGGTATCAGGTAGGCCTCGCTCACTGTCGGGTCTCTGCCTTGTTGTTTGTTGGCGTAACCGGAACGTTTCAGATTGATTTTGATGTAAAGAGACAAGATGTGGCTAATCTGAAAACAAAGGAAGGATTTCACTTTTGAAGCCACAAAATGAACTGTGTTATTCTTCCTTAATTGCTCCTAAAGTGCGACAGACACCAGCTGGTTTTTCAGAAAGTCATGTTTTTAACTGCAAGCAGATTGCATGGGTGGGACCATCCAACAGCAGCAGCTGTTCCATCGTGACACATCATAAACATGATGCAACAGCCAAAAACACATTCAGGCCAAAGCCGCTATACTGTGGCTTGTTTACTGCATATGTTTACAACTAGCTTTGTGTGGAAGAGAGTATTTACGCACAAATTATATTTGCAATAAATATACATAATTAGCACTTTGTGGAACAAGGGGCATTTGTTTATTTATAATGAGTTTAATATAGTATATCTATGTCTATAGGTACCCCAGCTCCAGAACTCAAATGGTACAAAGATGATATGGAAATGGACCGGTACTGTGGACTCCCAAAATATGAAATTCGCCGAAATGGAAAAACCCACACGCTTCATATTTACAAGTATGTAAGCCACACTTGTAATAATCTTATATTACATCCATTCAAAAAAGTAGATATTTGTTTATTTAACACTGGTAGTCAAATAAAGTCAAGAATTAAGAACTAGGATACCTATAATATGAGAATAATGTGTGTTTCTGTTTACAGCTGCACATTGGATGATGCAGCCATCTATCAGGTCTCAGCCAGTAATAGTAAAGGCATTGTCTCCTGCTCTGGAGTTTTGGAGGTTGGCACGATGAGTGAGTACCAGATCCACCAGCGGTTCTTTGCTAAGCTGAAGCAAAAAGCAGAGAAGAAGAAAAAAGACCTGGAGGAGTCGACCAACAAGGAGGATAAAGAAAACCTTAAGAAAGAGAAACCGCAGAGTAGCCCAGAACCTCCTCCAAGGAAACGATCTGTTCCACCACCAAAGGAGAGGGCAGTGGTCAAAGACTCTCCGGCTGTGGAGGAACTGGGAGCTGCTGCAGAGCCTAATGGCATTAACTCAGAAGTCACAGCTCCCATGGACAGTGGTCTGCAGGATGAAAAGGAAATCTTCGCCAAAAAGAGAATAAAGATGTCAAATGGTGTAGATGCTGGGGTTAACAGCAGCAGTAGCAGCAATAGTAGTCGAAGCCACGTCATGGGGAATGGAGGTGAAAACTGTTACGATGGAGGAATCAGCTTGGCACAATTTTTGGCAGAGACTCTCCAGTCCCAGGCTGCTGAGGAGAAACAGAACTCGTCTAGAGTGGAGAAACCTAAAGAGATGGATACAGCAATTGTAAGTGCCAATAAAGAGAAAGAGAGTGATCAAGAGAAGATATGTACAAAAGCAGAGGAGCAGGGAAAAGCATTACAGGAAGAGTTTGAGAAAGAGAAAAGAAGAGAAGAGGAATCAGCTACAGAAAGAGAGAAAGAAAGGCAAAGGCAGTTGGAGGTGTTGCATACAGCAACCCATGGCAAACATGGTTCAGAAGTCAAACATCATAGCAAGGGTCAAAAGGATCACGACCACCACAACATCCAGGCTTCCATCTCCTCTATGCTCCACACAGTCAAAGACTTCTTCTTTGGTAAGAATAAGAAGGACTCTCATGATCACTTTGAGAGTGAAGAAAGAGAGTTTGACCACTCACATGACTCAGTGTTGCCGCTTCAACCAGAAATGCCGCCATCATTTCAGCTGCAAATGGAACATAATCAAGAGGTATGCAGTTCTCCCACAGAGGAAGTTGTGTCGATGGAAATAGATAAACCTAAGGAGCCTTCAGACACTGAGGATGTAGGACAACAGTCAGTGTCAGTCGAACCACATAAATTTAAGGATGTAGACAGTGTTTTACACATAGACCTGCCACCAGCTCATAAATTGCCACCTGAGAGTGTAAAGGAGTCCACAGAGCAGAGTGTGACAGAGGCTGATGATGCTGTGGAGGCCATGGAGGTGACTGTGGTACCAGAGAACAGCGATGTCGTTGAAGAAATGTCATTGACTGGGCTTCAAGCTCTCACTGAGGTAAGTGCGATGGTCTTGCACTGCTGCTAGCTGCCACTTCACCACTGCATATACATTGCATTTGTGTGACAGGATAGAGCACAATATGTGCTACTTAAGTTCCAAAGCCTAAACTGTTCAAGATTACATGGTTCAGACTTCAAACGATGCTGGTTATAAAAGTGGTAGATAAGAAACATATAACAAATCATGGTTAAATGTTATATTTGTGTGAGATAGTGGAACCATCAAAAAATCCAATCCCTTTAAAACATACAGTACAATATCAATGATGAGCGACTGGTGTAGTGAGTCAGCCTGGCCGTGTGGGACTATGGTTTTACTGCACTGATATTACTCAGGAGTGACAAGCCAAACGAGACAGAGTGGGAGACAGAGGGAACCTTGAGACAACTTGCACTAAACAAATGTGGGGGTGGGGGATGTTGTGTGTCTACACTGCACACTGTATTAGAGAATCCAGAATATCTCAGATGTTGGCTGAGATAGGCGAGACACCAGTGCGTCAGAGATCATGATGAAACTGAATGTCAGAAGTGGTTCTCATGTTACAAACAGGGCTTTGCATGACAGAGGGCTATGTGGCCTGGACAAGCGGTAGTAGAGTGAATGCTGCGGCAGGTCTCAGCATGAAAGGACTGGACACATTCCTCACTACCCCCCTATTTCTCAAAATAGACCTCTTCCTCATCTAGAGACGAGAGAGGAAGGCAGTACTGCCGTCATCTCACCTTGGAGAATTGTTTAATGTCTGTCGAATGACTGCTTCATTTGAGGTTATGCTGATTTAGTTATGTGGCTGTCTTACTCTTTGTTTTTCAGTTTTGATTTGTTTCATGCTTCCTATAAAGTTATCATTCTGAAACTCTTTTTTGGTATTACGCCGCCTTACATCAATTATTTTGAACAGATTTTAGACAATGAGGCAAACAAAGAGATACAACATTTTGACAAAAAACTGCACAATTCTTAGACTTTATCTGAGACTGTCTTTAAAGAGATTTAGCAGCTAACCAGATTAAGTTGATATTCACATAAATAGTGATAAACATAACACTTTTTCATTCTAAACTTGTTAGATATTTTAGCTGTATTTATCAGAAATTACCAAGATAATAATACATAATATGGAGATAAAGTTGCATAGAATCATAATTTTATAAAGTGTGTTTATTATCAGACTACTCAAGATATCATTAAAAGTTAGGTTTTTATTATTGCAGTTAAGATCATATCATTTATCCAGATAAACTTTGAGCATCTGGTTGTTTTTGTTTTGCATTTCTACCTTTTACCATCCAGTTAAAGTGATGCACAGTGACATGTGGAAAAGGGAACTGAAGTAACTATGTTTAAACATCCACCTGCATAGCGATTATATGTCCATAATGTGGAACTACAACTGGGCTTTCACTCTGGTTATGGGACAATGTACTGCTTTTATAGATTCGTAGCTAGGGGAAGTCGAGCCATTGATCTGAACAATGTTTTCTCACATGAGTGTGATTTACACACAGGGGGGTGGCAGTGGCCAGAGCTTCATTTTTAGACTGAATGTGACACCATGCAGTTCCCTTCCATCGAAAGCAGCAACTTCTTTTTTTTCTTAGTAGTCACTGCTGCCTAAACATGCTGTCACGAGGTGACACGTGACTCCATTACTCTTCTGCTTAATAATTTTTGATCAGAACAGCAAAAACAGGAGCCCAACCCAACCACATTTCTAGATGTTTCTTGACCTGCAAATCTTCTCTATAGTCTCATGCATTCTCAGATTGAATTCATATTTTTTATTAATATTATGACTAAGATTTTTGCCTATCAAAATCAAGTTATGTCAGTTACAGTTTATGTAACCCAACACTTCAATGACTAAAATGTGTGCAACGGATTGATGTGTGTCATGCATGTTGTGGCTGGTCGATTGCAAACAGACAAGCTTTCATTCATTCAGAGCCCACAAGTATTCTATGTAAACAGCACACCTATGTTAGCCATGTGGGAATTCCCCTGTGTGTATGTAAGCGGTAGAGGCCTAGCTCACAAGCACTTTCAAAGTCGCTGGTTAATTTGTTTGTTTGTTTTCTTTTTCTTTTTGGACTGGTATTGCTCATCTGACCAATAATGAAATTGTTAAATAGTTAAAATAGTTAAACCAGAGAAATAAAAGTGAATACAAAATGGTCGTTCAGGTAAGGAGTTATTTAGGAAATTCTAACTAAACAGGATAAAACTTTTTTATTCAAGCACGTGCATTTTATTGTACCGTCATATGTGTAAACACTTGGTTTCACCTTACTTGCACGTGGCAGGAGGTAAAAAAAAGTTCCTGAAATAAGCTGACAGGCCGTAAACCAGAAGAATATATCGGCTTACTGTAGTCGTTCCTCATATTTTTTAAGTGTTTACCTTCTAATGGACTAATAACCTACTGGCTTTGGTAACTGATTTACTCAAGTTGTCATTGTCAGCAGCATAAGAGTGCTTTTCAATATCAAGTGAATCTATCAGTGGTCATGCTTCTGTTGATTCACTGCAGAAAAACTGATCTCAGTCTAAATGTGTCACACTGTTATAGGTCACTGCTTTTTCACTGTAATAATATTCTTCAAAATACATTAAACTTCTCAACGTGGTGCTGAATGTCTTTTTCACTAGGGTATACAGTGTCTTTGTCACTAATAAATCAAACTGGTAAAAATATTTTTCACCTGTAGGAATCAGAACCAACAACATGAAGCATGTTCAGAGTTGAGTGTGAAAGACAAACATTGCTGTAGCTGCAAATGTTGTGAAGTTCTAAAATGCTTTATTTGTTTACTTTCAATCAGGCTGAAAAGAAAGATTCTGAGGTTGTCTCCGTTATCAGAGAGGTTCCCATTCACCAGCAAGACCCAGAATGCTTGGCAGCTTCAGCACAGTCTAATCAGGAGGGTGCAAGAAATGAGTCTTCACCAAGGGAAGATACATCTGTCTTGCCACAGACTCAAGCCCCTTCTGATGAAGAATGCCCCCCCACATCCACCCTCGCTAGTTTGGAAGATAGTTGGACTCCCCCCCACAGCGTTATCTCAGCAAGACGTAGCCACAAGCTTGGAGAGGCACCCACTGAACCTTTCCAGGAGGAGAAACTAAGTGTTGATAAGATGGACAGGGATGGTGATCCAAAAACAGAGGAGGCCTCTTCTTTTAATAAGTTGCTTGAGGAAGAGAAAGATGAAGTGAAATCAAATAATCACCCATGTTTGGATATAAACAGATCTGAGATTACTGAAATAACAACATCTTCGCTGGAAGACAGAATAGAACCATGTGAATCTATAACACCAGATCAGGTGTTTTCGCCTCTTTCTGCTGTGGTGGCACGCAGTGCAGAGAGAGATCGTGTAAATGAAGAGACCAAGTGTGCCTCACTGATTCAGGAAATGAATGTAGGATTTCCGCCCACTGGAGTCCCGAAGAGTTTAGAGAAGGGTGACCTACAAATGCAGCATGAATGCACACCTTCTAACGCAGAGGAAATCACAGAAAGTGTCAATGCTGTACAGAGTTCAAGCTCAGATGTTAGAAGCAGTGAGGAGAGGTGTGGATTGAACAAAGTACTGAGTTCTGCAGTGGAGAAAGATTTAGAGAGCAATTTGTTTAATAGTCTAAAAACACAGCAACAAGCAATTCTAGAGGGTGAGAGCAATGACGTGAGGAATAAGAGTTTACAGTTTGAAGCAGAGACAGAAAAGAGAACTCTAATGAAGGAAAAAAAGTTGGATGAAATGAAGATCCTTTCAGTAAAACAAGACAATGGAAGTAACGCTAATATTTTGGAGGAACACAGTAATATTGCATGTCAAGACAGCAGGGAGAGACAGCATGGTTGGCCCTCAGAGAGTATCCCACCAATCCAAATATCTACTGTTGAAGACATCACAGATATTAAACCACCTGTGCCAGATTTGAGGCCAAAGGAACCTCTCATAGTGCCAAAAATTGAAATAATGGAGCCTGAGCTCAAAGGGTGCACTCTGCCGCTAACTATTTTGGCACTAAACAAGCCAGAGACAAGTAATTTGCAAGACCATGATGTAACTCATGAGTCAAAGATAATAATCCAAGACCAGAGCCTGGCTGATTCTCCAGGTTCGCTGCCCACACAGGAAGGTATGCAGAATAATTACCATCTCTCACCTACAGAGAAAGTCAAGGAAGTTGCTCAATTCTATGACGAGACCGACACGCTTGAACGGCAGCAGCTGCGTGGGAAAAGCAGCGAACAGGTCCCTCAGATGGACTATGCATCAATTCCTGTTATAAGTGTTTCATGTACTGATGAAAAGGAGGACGGTGCTTTTGTAAACACTCATGATTCGCATGCACAGCCAGCTTTTGAAATTCCAAAGGTACCTTTGTTTGTGGTGCCACCAATCTCTGTTACTTGTCATGAAAGTGATCCTGAACCCAGTCTGCCCTCTCATAGCGAGTCAACAGAAACAGAAACTTTAGCTGGCACGCAAAGGGGAACAAAGCATGATGGTGACAATAATATGACCACGAAGCCTGAAAAAACTCAAATTAGAAGACAAGACCTGGAGGAAAAGAGCATAAAAGAGAACACTTCCACTGTGTTATATGAAGCTCTAATACCAAAAGTTGGTGACAGTATGCCCTCATTGAGTAAAACAACAGAGGACAACTTGGAAATCTTGAAGCCAAAATCCATAAAAGATGCCAAGACAGAAAATTCTGTTGAAGACCTCCAAAAAAATAGATTTTCTGTTGAGAGACTCAGCTCCAAACCCCCAGCATATCCATCACTGAGTCCAGCCAGTCTTCGCAAATTTATGTCCAAAGCTGCTCCAGAGTCAGACAACGATTCTGGGACAGCTGCTCGTGTAAGTGACAAGACCGAGGAAGACCTCAGCGGAGGCTCGACGCCAACATCATCCCTCTCCTGTGAAAGCAGTCCCAGGATGAAACGCAGAGACAGTCTGACACTCATACGGTCGGCCACACCTGAAGAGCTGGCCTCTGGAGCTCGACGCAAGATCTTCTTCCCAAAAAATAAAGACGATGTAGAGATAGCAGTGTTTGGTACGTTAGATACTCAAGGCAAGAAGGAGAGCCCCTACATGTCACCCAGCCAGGCTCGCAGGGCAGCATTACTACAGGCCTCCACAGGACAAAACACCCCACCAATGGAGAGACGCTCCCCGCTGCTGAGTCGCAGAAAGGCCACTTTGGAGGTGCCAAAGGTCGTGGAACAGGCTCCAACAGAAGAGCCAGCTGGCAACAAGCAAGAGGAGAAACCAGCTGAAAAGAAGATAGACCCACTGAAAGGTAAAGAATCAATCTTTCAATTTGTATTTATATCTTGTAAAAGTATTATGATGTGTGAATAAGTGGGAAAAATATATCTTGAAGCACAACAAATTTTATGTAGAACTTACAGTATCAATATTAACTAATATTATATATTCATTTAGAGGTTAGTTGGTAAAGGGCAGTCTACGGTGACATATTTGACTTGATTTTCGCAATACACAATACATAAGGTCATGTGAAATACAGTACACTGGCACTTGAGGAAGAGGAAACATCAGAAGGTCTCTACTCTCCAGTATGCTATATGTTTACATTGCTCCCTTCCTCTCTCACGCACCACCAGCACCTCAGGTTATCCGTAAGATCAGGGGAGAGCCATTCCCAGACGCCTCAGGACACCTGAAGCTGTGGTGCCAGTTTTTCAACGTGCTCAGTGACTCCACCATTAAGTGGTACAGAGATGAGGAGGAAATACTGGAGGTGAAGCGAAGGTAAGTCCTCTCATTGCCGGGCAGTTTGTTGTCAACACCACCTGTAACCACAATATGACATGTTCACTTTGTTATAGGTAATGACAGAATTACTTTCCGCCTTCTCCATTGCTATTATTCTGAGGATTTCCAGCCAAAATGACCAGTAAAAGTGGTTCCAAATATGAACAATAATGCACTGCAAGGATGGGCAGGATTTATTTGGGCCTCAGAGTGCAACCCCTGGTCTTCTGTCATTCTCATATTCTCACTCCAGAGATGTCCAGCTCATGTGACTGTGAACCCCACAGCTGTGACACAGAGAGGTGAATCTCTGGCTAGACACAGAAACTGTAACCCGACACAATATTTTCCCATCTCCAGGGTGCATTAAAAGTCTATAAATGTGCTAATGGTTAATGTGTCAGCACACTGCTGCCACACAGTCTGACCATCTGTCTGACAGTGACACCTTGTGGGTTGTTGGGGAATCTTAGAAATTAGGTGCAAGTCTGACGAACCTCTCAACCTGATGTGTTCTTGATTATGTGTTTTTTTTTATGTTTTTGTCCCCAAGTGGAGGAGATGAAAGCCAAGTAGCACTGGCTATTGTTTTGGCATCCAGCCAAGACTGTGGAGTTTATGGCTGTACGATCAAAAATGAATATGGGACTGACACTACTGACTTCCTGCTCAGCGTAGACAGTAAGATACAGCATGTATGAAAAAGTATGAAATCTGCATTTTCTTCATCAGTTGTTTTAAAATTGAATGACTCTTTATGTGTTTTCTCTCTGACAGTTCTGTCTGAAATACTACTTAAAGATGATTTGGAAGGTACTTTTCTCCTTCACATTAGCATTTTTACACTTTCTGTACATCATTGCTCATAGTAACCCTATTTCTGCTGTTGCTTTAGTTGGAGAGGAGATAGAGATGACCCCGCTGCTGTTCACCAGAGGCCTGGCCGACTGCGGCAACTGGGGTGACAAGTACTTTGGTCGCATCATGACTGAGACGGTGCACATGGGAGAGGGCTACGCTCACAAAGCCAGCAGGGTGAAGGTCATTTACGGCCTCGATCCTGTCTTTGAATCCGGAAGCACTTGCATCATCAAAGTTCAAAACCCCATCGCCTATGGGACCAAACAGGAGAGTAACCTTGCAGAGAGAAATCTAGAAATTACTAAGCAAGTGAGTATGGATTTATTGTCTAAGAATCTTTGGTAAATTGCTCTTAATACATTCCCATTGATTATAGCTGCAGTGCATCATTCTGCTTTATTAAAATCTTTGTTTTGACAGGAATGCAAAGTCCAAAACATGATTCGAGAATACTGT
Organism: Amphiprion ocellaris; assembly: GCF_022539595.1. Lineage (NCBI taxonomy): Eukaryota > Metazoa > Chordata > Actinopteri > Pomacentridae > Amphiprion > Amphiprion ocellaris. Next base: position 11,420,240 of record NC_072768.1, read on the forward strand.
AAAATCTTTGCAGCTGAGGCGAGAGTTATTGAGAACTTTGGCTCTGTACTAGAGTAAGCACCACATCTGTTATACAGCAACTCTCATGATTGATTCCTATTAAAATAGAAAACGCTGCTTTTGATAATCCCACTATTAATTTATGTCACCCACAGAGTGATTCCTCGATATCTGATGTACAGACCTGCAAACTCTGTGCCGTATGCCACAGTGGAAACTGATCTTACAGGTGTCTTCCTTAAGTATTCTGTGATGGATCCTAAAGGCAAGTTGATTTCACAAAACGTTTCTGAGCTCGAGCAGAAATGCAGTGCCTTCCAACACTGGATCCATCAGTGGACGCATGGGAATCTGCTGGTCACTCAGCTGGAGGGTAAGCCTTACATACAAGATTATCAAGAAAGCCATCATTTAGTGCATCTGTAAGGTGGGATCATAAATATTAAACATTTTCTGTGTTGATTTTGGTTTTTTTTTTGTAGGTGTGGAATCAAAGATTACAAATGTTCGAGTTGTGACCAAGTCAAAAGGGTTTGTATCTCAGTCACTACATGCAAGTGTTATTGTTTGTGTGCTGCTACAAGAGCTGTAGTAAAATAAGTAAAATGTCCTGTATTTCAGATACCAAGGATTAACCGAGTGTGGCTCTCCTGAAGTAATCGAACAGTTCCTCGCACAACATCAATGCAACTACTACTGTGGACTTCTTGGCCTGCGCCCGGTCAAGACTATGGATAGTCTGCAACAGCCCACCAAGGTCAAGGGCTCCAGAAGCCCCCTGCTCAACCGGAAGCTGGGCTCTAGCAGCCCACAGCTACAGCGAAAAGGACACAGCCCTCAGATGTCTAGAAAGGCTAATCCTAGCCCAAAGGTGACTAGGAAAGTTCAGGAGACAGAGGACAATAAATCAGGTGACAAACCAAAGCCTGCAGAAACTCTTGATGTTCTTGAAATGAGGTAGGAAAAAAGACTTCTTTAGTTTCAAGCAATATTTTATTGCTTCTAATGGTTTTGGATTACCTGTTTCTTCAACGGCAGCAAGAGTAGAGGAAAAGAGCCGTTTATTGACCTGATTTGTAAGAAAAAACTACTGTGAATTTCTGTTGCCTACTATGAGACATCTGTCCTCCAGGCAGACAGTTAACTTGTTACACCAGTATAGTTTAAAGGTTTATGGGGATGTGTGGAGTGATAGGCGCAGGGTGTTTGACCTTATAGCTCACAGGTGCCGAACAGCAAGAGTCAGTGTTTTTTTTTTTTTTTGTTGTTTTTTTTTTTTTTTTTTTTTTACTCTGAAAGAATGAGATTAGAATTGACATAGTGCTACTAAAACACTTGCCTCAGAGTCTTATCAGCTCTATAAGTGGACAAATGACTCTCCAAGAAGAGTTTGTCAGATACATCGGAAAGAGATGTCAACATTTAAGTGTTTTAATTTGACAGAATGTGACGTTTAAAATGTATGTGACCACAGAATACGTGTATGTATTATTAGTAATATATTATTAGTAAATGCTGCATGGTCATCTGTGATGTACAGTATGTGTGCAGGGCATCAAGTTGATTTCAGAGATGATATTTATGGGTAGCATTAGATTCTGCCTTGTCAGCATTTCGTTGCACAGCAAAGTTGAGCTCATGCTGTGAAATAACAGCGCCATTTTTAGGTCGAAGATGTTTGTGTGCACTTTGTTTTTTTGGCATTGCTTTCTAGTAGTTTTTGAGTACTTTGTGTCCATTTATTATGCCTTTAATCTGTCCTTATACAGTGTTTCAGAATGTATTCTCTTGAACTCAACTAACAAAAGCAATGAGCAGCAAGGGGCTTACAGTAAACTCTTTAACTATGCTGGGTTCATGCTCACAAACGCTCAAGTGTGTTCTCAGGAGCAAGGAAAGCTGTTGAATGAGTCCCAGGCAGTAATCAGGACCTGACCTATGGACTCTAGTATAAAAACACACCAAAGAAAATAACCAAAAGAGCAGACCCTGAATTTACATTAGTCTGTTTATCAGAGTAGGGCTCACTGTGGGATTTTTTTCAGCAGCTTTACCTGAAAAAGAGATAAGTTTGTGATAGTTTTGACAGATGGTCAGCAGTGAACACACCAGCAAGGACATTAGGATTAGAATAAAATCTGTTACGTTATTTCATGAGTTTGCACAAGTATGTGTGGTTAAATTCCAACAGAGGTCAGTTCCCTTTTACAATTAACAAACTGACTAGAACTCTTTAGGAATTTCTCCAATTGATTCTTGGTTAATGATTAATTAGAGTTTTTAGCCACTTCGGAATTCATTAACTGCATGAAACCTTGTTCGTAGAAAAAAAACAAAATCCCAAAGGCAATATTTGAAATGGAGTTGAAATAATTGAAATAGAAAAATAAGATGATGATGGTAAAACACAGTCATCAAGGTGTGGTGTAAACCCAAGTGTTGTATTGTTTTTAAGTGTACATAAAGTCAAAGGACTAAACATCTGAAGTAGCGTGAATAAAAATAGTAAATGGTGAGGGAGCGTGTGAATGACTGAGCGAGAGGATAAATGTGTGTTTACAATGTGTGCTCTCTTTAGTATTTCACATCATGTCAGCTGATGATTGTTGTTTTTTAAATAAATGTGTAAAAGCTGTCTAAGCATGATTTTCATTGACAAATCCTGTTTTGTTTTTTCAAAAACTGCGTACAGTTAGCAATAACACAGCAAAACAACTGACTTTCTTGATTTTATTTGAAATATTTACATTCATCATACTGCTGATGCCTGAATATTTCTTGAGGTACATTTGTTAAGGTGAATCCTCTTAATCCCTGCCTTTAAATAAAAGCCAACATTTAAATTAATTTACAATATAATACATGAAAAATACAATCATCTGTAAAACATGTGTAGTGGCTTTACATTTTTACATCAACTGTGACACAAGTATACAAACATGGAGAGACGTGTAATTGAACTACAGTATAACAGACACTGGGCCTCATGCAAGAAGCACCAAAAGGTGATTTAACAGAATTTATGACTATCAACAGTTTTCTTGTACTTGGAATTTCATGTTTGGTTTGAGTGAAATTTGTGTGTTCTAAAAAGTATGCTTCATATATAGATATCCTGCCACTCGTAATGCCTTAACCGGCAGGAATTTTAAATATAATACTGACATGAATGAAAATAAAATTCACTGAGAGGTTTTTTATTTTATTTGTACATTACTGCTTTCTGTTGCCGAACAGCAGTTACACCATGCTGTAATATTACCTCATCTAATACCTTCATGGCTGTCACATCCTCCCTCACCACCTCTCATCATGATCTGCTCTGCTTATGAAATGTATTTTTTAGTGTGTAATTTTATGTCAAACCACTGAATTAATATTTTATTGTTTTGAATCCTCAGCTACCGATTCTCACCCTGCTAAATTTGTCAAATGGAATGGAACGAATAGCTTTGCATAGTAGTTTCTGGGGCTCAGATGTGCATGTCTTCACAAAAACGTGGCCCATTTTACACTTTTACATAAAGTTCTGCTTCATAAAATGTGAGAGAAGCTTGGGATGAACTTGTTAGGATGTTCCTGCATGAGGCCTATTGTTATTATTCTTTAGTGACAAACTGCCAAATTAGAAAGATCACAACACTGACAACAATTGGAGAAAAACGTTGTGACGTTTACTACTGTGCTCCATGCTCCTTCGAATATAACAGAGGTCCCGTTGTTTACAGCACTGCAAGAGAAATATGTACGTGTTAGTACAAGTAGTCCTATTTCACAATGAAATACTTCAAGGTAGAGAAAGGCATTCTAATCAGATACACTTTTTGTCAAATTCAGTAAACCCGTGGGGACAGAGATTTCTCACCCCTTCAAGATCACTTTTAATGTTTATGCTTTTATACCTGCTCTTTATTCTGTTTGTTTACTTTTATTTTTATTATTTGCCTTCGCCTAGAAAAGCACTATACAAGTAAAATGTATTATTGTTATTAAATATCTCCTTAAAGTCTTCTAGTTTTCTGTTTTGAAAAAGAAGATCCTGGCTTGTAAACGAGAAAAAACAAAGTGGCATGGACCGATCCACACAACACTATTCTGGCCAACCAGTAACGAGGCATTCGTGCGTCCCTGTGAAACCTAAACTAACACATTTTAAGGATGATAGTGTAACATTAGAGGATTTCAAAAACAGCGGTTCCTTTTATTTGTTGCAGCAGATAGTTTTTGTGCAGCAGTGGAACAGGCGTGAGAAACAGCAGTTTCCGGAGTTTCTCACACCTATTTGTTTTACTTAAACTATGAAAAAGGGACATCTTGCTTCTACGCCTTTAACGCTGGAGCTTTTGATTCTTTAACCAACTCGTCAGTGATGTTGCCATGGTGATGCGCATCCGTGAATTTGAGAAGAGAATAATCTGAATGAGCTAAATGTAGAAATGTGTTTGGCTACTAAGTTCAAATATTAACAAACTTTGTCAGGAATGGCTTACTCCAGCTGCCTGGGTACACGTAAAGAAAAATCTCGTAACCTCCTGTAATGCAGGTTTTTGTCTGAAAATTTTAGCCAACAGATCTCTAAATTCCAAACGAAAGTGAAAATTTTTACCTGTCAAAGAGGTCGTTGCAGCAAGTTTGAATCTTTACATCTGATGCATTGAAGACTGATTCCTTGAACAGCCCCACGCAGTCAGGCGAAGGAACAAAGAGAATCCCTGAGACACAAAGTGAGAATCACTTAGGTCATTTGTACTGCAAGATGCACGAGAGACGCACTAAAAACAAAAACTTGAGATTTACCTGCAATACAAGCATTGACAAGAGACACACATGTCCCAGTGATCATGGCTCTCAACACCAAAGCCGAGATGTCGCCTCTTCTTGATGGGCATATGGAGGCTTTGAGAAAAGAACAGAAGTCAGAAATTATGTCTGGCAGAGTTTTCTAAACAAGACAAGACAAATACTTGATGAAATACTCACACAAGCCTCCAATCACAACACCCAGTGAGCTGAAATTGGCAAACCCACAAAGGGCATAGGTGGTGATCGTTTCTGATCGTACCTGAAATAAGAAAATCATTTAAAGTGCACACAGTGTGAAACAATCCCCTTTCCCATTTATGCTTAATAGCACATCCTTACTGACGATATTCATAGTCCAGCTAAGAACATTTACTCACAGATATCCACTGTCTGACACCTCCAATAATTTCATCAACTCCATTGAGTCTGTTGGCCTTCAGTGCAGATAATTCCTCATAAGCCACAAACTCATTGAGGAAGAGCTTTGTGCCAATTAGTTCAGCCACAGTGAAGCTCTCATCGTAAGGTATTCCCATCATAAAGGCCACCGGCATAAACACGTAGGAGCAAATTAACTGTGAAGGCAGAAACAGGTATGGTTATTTGGATGTTTAATTACACTGAGAGGTTACATTAACGGGTCTAGAAGGCAAAATCTGTGAAATATTTGTCAGAATTCTGTCAGAATTGTGAAATATCACTATAAGTAATCACAAGATAAAGAACAACTACAAAACTTTTAAAGTATTAAAATATCAAAGTAGTCCTCTTTTTTTGCCAATACATACCTTAAATGTGACTTCAGGATATCCCACCATACCTCCAAGCCAACTTAAAGCTGAATTTATGAATGCAAGGATGGCAAGAAAGGATATCAGACTGGCTGCAATGTTTGCAACGAGGCCTATCGACGCCGACGCTCCACTGCTAACAGCTTCCAAAATGTTCCCTTCATCGCTAGAGTTTTAAAAAAGAAAAGAAAACATTTAAATTGCAGAAGTACAGCAAAATTATTAACATTATGCAAGGAAATTAAAAGATAGACACACCCAGCAGCCACTTTGACACTCGTCTTTGAGAATTTACTCTTTTCTGTCTCTGGGTACGACAGCTTGGAGATGGCCAGCGTACAAGGGGCAGCCATCACAGAGGCCGATATCAGGGCAGATGCATCGATCTGTATAATACAGTGAAAGATCATTTCATTCACATACAGTATTTGGTATTTTAATGCTGTGGAGATGGTGAAATAATAAAACTGCAAGTGCTACTTTTAGGGTTTAAAACACAGCTTAGATTGAACTATGTCACAAAGTACGGATAGCTTTTGTGCAATGATGAGCATCGCAATATTAGTTCTCATTATCTAAACATTGCGCCCATTCAGCGTTTTTCACAGATAAAATACCAGAGATAAGAGATAGAGTCAAACGTTTCCCTCCAACAACTAGTTCATTTTACTGTGTGAATACAGTTAGTGTTGATTTGTTTTCTTCTCAGCCTTCTAATTGTGAACAGTATGAATCACCTGAAGTTTTCCAGTGAACTTCAAACCTGCTTCTTCTGAGGCAAAGCACTGCATATGTCTGTAACTGCTTCTCAGGAAAATACTTGAGAAACTGGTTCATTTTTTATCTGTCAGACTTTATTGGCCCCAATTGATAAAACATGGGTTGGGTTCCCTGGCGCAGTTTAGATGGATATAATCCACCTTTGCTTCTATAGTGGAGTTCTGTTATTTAAGAAATAACATTTCTTGCATTTGTTCAGTCCTGTGCACAGTTCTTTTGTGTCTGTACATGCTGCTATTAGGCTTTTCACTCAGTGTCTGTCACTTAATTACTACCAAACTGACTGCCTCTTCACAATTCATGTTCTTAGATACAAAGTGATCTGCTCACTCATTCACAACAACCTACAAAAACAAACACAAAGTACCCCCAGCAGGAAATCACCACAGAACCTGATGTTACTGTTACGGTATGTGGTGTGCCCTTTAACCATTCATTAGACCAGCAGGTACTCCAAGTCCTCACAGCACGATTTACTTTGTTTCATTTTACACTCATATGATAAAAGTGTTACTCATTTACAATTTTATAATGAATTGATTTTGTAAGTTTTATAGCTCTTTTATCAGTTTTCATAAATGTCACTTTCTTCCTGGTACAGTTTATAAGTGAGGTTTAATTAATATCGCTATTATGTTGGTGCTATATGTTGTTGTTTATGTGCTGACATGAATAGCTTCATCTCACCCCAAATGAGATGAACGCCCCCATGACACTGCCTGCAATTGTGGCAAATCCTCCAGTCATGACAGCATGGATCTCAGATTTGGTCATGTCCTTCAAATAGGGGCGAATCAGCAGCGGCGCTTCCGTCTAATGGACAAAAAACATCCCATTAAATACACGCGTTTTCTGCAGTTATTTATGATGACAAAAATTCAAACTAAATGTTGGCAGAAGACACCAAGCCTTGTCCACAGTACCTGTCCAATGAATATACTGCCTGCCACACTCAAGGTCTCAGTGGCAGAGGTTCCCAACGTTATCTGCATAGCCCATGAGATCTGCATGGACAAAAACACATGGCTCTTGGTCACAGAATATCACTGCAAGCGTAAGCAGTATACACACAGCCAAATGCTGCACAGCACGTTTTACCTTCAAGATGACCCACTGCATTATCCCCAAATAGTAAAGCACCGACATCACGCTGCTGAAGAATATAACAATGGGCAGAGCCTGACAAGAAATAAGAAAACTAAATTGAACCGCATTCAAGGCGAATCATTTATAATGTTGCTTGAGTATTTTTTTTTTTTTTTTTTAAAGAAATTTTAAAAAGCTCATCCACTTACTTGAAAGGCAAAAATGTTGTGAATCAGATCTCCAAAAACAAAGTGTGAGCCACTTGTAGTGTAGTTAAGGAATGTCTGTGATTATATGGAAAAGGAAAGCAGTATTTTATTAGTTTAAATAACTATTTATATCCTAAGTGCATGAATTTATGACATTTACGACACACATCATTCATTTTACAGTAGGAGCCAAAGTTAGTACTTAGTAGAGACAGCAGGCTGAACGACACATTAAAAGGTGATTAACGGACCATACGTATGTGCACACACTGTGCTGACTTGACGCTCAGATGACCAAAGACAAAGGGTGAGCAGCATAATAAAGTAGCTTTAAAGATAAGCATGTATTATCCAGCCTGTTAAAAAATATTGTGCCCATTTAGATAACAAGTGTCATGCATGTGGGTTATGCAAGCCAAGAGTGTACTGAATAAGAATGTTTTGGGATCATATTATATAAATAAATGACATTTGCAATCAGCGGTCCTTATAAAAGAATGGATTTTGATGAAGTGCAAATAATTTCTATTTTTGTGTGAAAGTTTTTTAGCTGAATATTTGTGTTGTCTATGTTCAGAACTGTCAGCTCCTTCAACACACTGAGGCCTAAATATTCACTGATGTACAATTGGTGCAAACACCAGCTTTGTCTTTTCACTGTAACTGCGCAATCCTTTAATTTCTAGTAGAATACACCTTTTAGAAACTGTATTAATTTTTTGCATTCACGCGAAAAACATCCAAATGTAATACCTGCACTTGTGTTCCAAGCCAGTCGAAAGCTATAAAACCAGGCTCTGTCCGTATGACGAAAAGGCCGATACAGAACTGCAACCCAAGACCCCAAAACACAGGCCTCCATGATATCTAAAAAAAGATTTTCAAAAGGTAAGTACTTTGATAATCAGTGCATCGGAGAGTATCCTTAAAATTCTGTGTTTTTCCAAGGAAGCTCCTCAACTAAACTTTAAGATGATAGAGGCACAAGGCCAAATGATATCCAAAGTCTCAACTAAACAGATGGGAGATAACTTGAGCAATAAAGCGTGTTTCGAAACAGATGTCATGTCGCTGATTATTCATTCTCAAGTAGAGTCAGTGGTTGACTCAATGCAAAACTCACCGCTGTCCTGTGTGCTGAGAAGAGGAATAGAAGCAGGACGAACGCACACACGCCTCCAAAGGAGATAAGCTGCTCGGGGCGCTTGCTTGTGTCTAAAACGAGCCACACCACAAGCAAGACCACAACCACTAAGATGAAAACCCTGCAAAAAACAAAGACACAACAAATCTTCACTCACAAACTCGTTCCGCAATAAGAAGCTCATTATCCGAACTGAAAACATTAAATCCATTCACCATTTTAGCCATCTCAAGTTTGATTTAAAGCGTCTGGCTAAGGGTTTGAAACACCGACTGATCCTCTTTCCCTGGTACTTCTTCACAAGTTCAAACGTTTGTGCGGCAACAGCCAAACAGGTTAGGACAACGAGAGCAGTGGCCCTCTTGAAATCCAACACACAGGCTGCGATAAAGTAAGCCACATAACCTGCAGAAGAGAAAATAGTCAAGATCAAGTCAAGTCGAGGTGAGATGAATATAACAGTTTCGTTATAGTCCATGAAAAATGTGAGAAAACCTTAATGTGTGCAGGATATTGAATGAACTACTACTGAATGAACAGACTTCCATTATTACCTGCTCCGAGTATGCCCAGGACGATGTACTTGAAGGTGCTTGAGTGAGACTTGATGTATTTCTCTGTGGCATTTATTGGTGTGGAAACATGGCTGAAGTACAGAACAAATCAGAAGTAAAGTCAAATGGGGTATAAAATATACTTCAATTTCAAAAATCATTCAAAATTCTCATTTCAATCTCATTCCTTCAATGATTACAAAATGTTTTTGCTGCAAATATATAGATTAGTATTCAAGTCATTTACATTTCTCAAAGATTACTTTTGTAATAAATTAAATCAAATCTCCGTCCTAAAGTTTATAGTTGCACAGAAAACAGCTGCACAGATTTTCTGTTGTTTGTACGTTAATTCTACACATGCACTACAGTATGCTTTCTGTATGAAGAGGATTAACACTCGGAGGCATAATGCTGTTTACTTGCTGTAAAAACTTCAACAAACAAAACAATAATTACTTTAGTTTGACAAGCAGCAATCACTTCAACAGACACACCTTAAATATGTTCCCAAACCCCTTTTAGTCCTTTTAGGCTCTGTTTTGATGCTGCTAGAATCAGTAGTAATGTCATCCTAAGAAAATAAAGGCATCTTAGCGAGAAAAAAAAAGAAAATCATGTTGCATTATTTTCTTCAAAAAAAAGGAAAGAAATGCAATACATACCCCTAAATCAAAAGCCAGGTTGTCGTTTCCTGTTCCATTGCCCTGGGATACATTTTTGAGCTGGACACCGTTTTGTTCCGCTGAAAAACAGAATCATTGTTTACTTCTATGCAGCAAGTCAGTGGGAAAGCAGCTTTAACTTGAACACCCAGCAATGCCAAACACACTGCAGCTCTTTGAGATAAAGTGACCTTAAAAAAGGACCACAGAGTTCTCAATTCTTATCTTGTGAAAAATGGTGCACCAAAATACCTGTTCACTACTGCAAAACAGCTTTTTTTTTTAAGGAAAAACAGAGCTAATGGCTTACTCATTGTGCGTCCTCCTAAACCCACCAGTCAAATGCTGTGTGGTAAAACATACTCTGCCCTCTATGAAACATCTTATCATTAATTAACAGACACGTTACGTGCTGCTGTGATCTTTCAGGAAGTACACAGAGGAGGCTTCCCAGTCACACAACAAAAGTGATTTAATGCACCTCATGAAGCAACATTTGATTAGACGTGATATTGACAATGTTTTCCATTTGCCAAATCACTGGAGATGATAAGATGTGAACCGTGGTTGGCCTTAAAAGGCTCATATGTGATAATGCGGGAGAATACACAGTGGATTAATCACAACTGATTTCATCTCTTGGTTGTGCTCCACCCATGTTTTAAGGAAGTCATAGACACTCTCCTATTTGGAAAGAAAATGATCTAAAAATATATTTTGTCACAAGCTTGTGAATCAATAACATGATGATGTAAGGAATAACAATTACACTAACTGCTGTTAGATTTGTGGATTATAACCTTTTATGTTTTCAGGTTTCAATGAATAAAATACTCATGATATAATAAGTTTTAATAGAAAAAAGTGATTATAATATTGTGGTTCTAATATGAGAAAATGTAGCACAAACTATTCTCATAAAAAGAGGAAAAAACATTGTATCTGACATTAAATTTCACTGCTTATGCCCTGATCGGCTGTGATATACAGTGCTTTTTGCTGTAAAAGCCAACCATGTCAGGATAGCTTCTGATTAAAAGTGTCTTTAATTCACTGCTTTGCAGATTAAGTACAACAACTGCCTTGAGATCTGGTCAGTTAAATATACTGCGGTGCAGTTTGTACTTTACTTTCAGGTTGATGACTCAGGGTTTGGTATAATTGCAGCTGTCTGTTCTATTTGCGTAGGGTCAGATTCAGTCTGCTCTCACACATAAAAATCCATGATTCCTTCAAAGCGCAGTTATTCCACGGCTCATAAAACTCAGTGAGACGTCAGAACATCTGAGTAAAGATGATAAAGAACAATCATCTTGAAAAGCACAGGTTGTTTTTGTCCAGTTAGTATTTACAAAGTCTTGAAAACCCTAAAAATAAATTGCAGAGATTAACAACCCAGTAGCGGATTCTGTAGCACAACATTAAATGCATTGGTTCATGAACCCCAAACATTTCTTTTATGATCACAGTCAATTCAGTTGCCTCAGTTTGACAGTTTAGATGTGGTAGTAAAAGTCATGGCTGAGAAATACACTTGTCGGGGAAAGAAATACACCTGAGGGATAATTTATATAAACTCTAATTTATCCAAGAATAAATTGAATTCATATCTTACCATCTGATTACCTCATTCATTCATTTTTAAGTATGTATGAGTTTTCTACCACAATCCACCAAAATAAGTTGCTTCATCTCTCAAATCACATTTACAGCTCTAACCACTGACTACAGCACATTTGGCTCATAAGTTACATTACATTATATCACAGCATTGCCTCTGTTAGCTTTACATGTTTTGTTTTTTTTATCTGAAACAAAAGTGTGACTGTAAACTTAACAGGAATTGGTGTCACTACTGTAAATCCTGACAAGTGGGAAGGGAGGTTATTGAAGCCCTCAGCTCTGTCTTACAGGCCAAAACAAACTAGATCATTTCTTAAAACTCTCAGCTCAGAGGCTCCTGAGCTCTAAACGCTAAACAAGCCCCTCCACATCAACATAACTGACGACAGTTTAAAGTAAATAGCAAGACAGTTGCTTCTAAATGATCCATGAAGTGTAAATATCACTGGGAAACTCTGATGAGTTCCTATTTAGGTCCACATTATAGCATGATTTTCACATTGTGGATTTGAAAAATGCTAATCATTATTTCCTCTTTATTTTACTGGGGAAATCTATTCAAAACTAAGACTGGTTTCCAGGAAATCCTTTGTAGGTACATATATGAAAAACAAACAGTAAACAAGCACTTATCTCTCTGCGTAATGCCCCAGTGATCTGCAACACATTCAGGTTGCTAAGTTGAACAAACAGTAGAGCTGATGCCTGGTTTATCTTATTTACATCCTGATTAAAAATTAGAAAAGGATCACCAAAACACCGACCGCTGCAATAGATTGGTGGAGCATGAAAAAGGACAAATTGGTTTTCTTGCTGTGAAACATCCACTTGATAATCGTGATCTATATTTAATAGAACACAATATGTCTGAACAGCTTTGTCCAGATTTCACAATTTAAGGTAACACAATTTTAATTTTGAAGGTATTTTGTTCATGCACAGTATTTTTATGCTGCATAACTGTATTTCACTGTGTATGTGGTTTCATTTAAGTTGAATTCAAGAGTGTCCAATGAAAGGTGCTGTTAAGTTCCATTATGGGAACTAAATGAAGAAAAAAACCTTTATATTTCTTTGATTATCTATTCTAAAAATGCACAACAAAAGTACAAACACACCTGTAAAAACTTTGTTTTAACACTACCCTGCACATCAATTCTAGAAAGATGCCTCACCATGCTGAATGTATCTTCAAACAACTTGCTTCTCTGTTTTTGAGCCATGCAGCATTTATATTATTGAACCAGCTTGTGTATATATTCATAATATACACAAGCTGTGAGTAGACAATTTTGAATGATGGCAGTGTCAGTGTGGCTGGTTAGAACCTTATTACAGCCTACCATGCTAATGATAATACTGCTTGCTGCCATGCCAGGTATGCATGTGGCACGCATTTAAGCTCTAGATTTGATTTTGGTGTTAGTTTGGTATTAACATTTCACATTATCTTCTTATCTTTGGGAAACTTACCATCAGTGTACAGCAGCATCCGAGCCAAGAGACACACATTGTGCAGTCAATGGCCCCACCTCTGGCCTGTAAGGCAGCGGCGAGGGTTTATAGGGAAAAGGAAAACGAAGTTATCGTTAGTAGCTTGTAGCCTAGCTAGGTAACCCCAAAACAGACAAAGCTAGCAGGCGAACACTCAGCGCTCACAGTTAATGGGTATATGGCTAATTTACTAGAGCTGTTAAACACAATCGGATCAAATGGTAAGCGTCTTGTGTATCGACATTTGACGAATTTACTCTCTTAACTGAATTATTTGCGCGCTAGCAGGTTGCTAAAATAGCCTGCTAGCTTGCTAGCTTGTCTCCGTTATGTGGCTAACTTGTTAGCTGGCTGCTATGTTAGCTCAACTTTGAACTTTCATGTTCTTCGTACTATGGGTGGGTTGGTATTTGATAACGATAAGTGCAAATGTGTCGATGTCGAAGGTTAAGTTGCTTGTAATGTGTGTTTATGGCTGTTTTGTAACAACATAATAACGTCAGCTGCATAGACGCAACAGATCTTGTCAACAATTAGCATGCTAGCTAAAGCTAGCATAGGGGACCTTTCCCAGCTTGTAAACTGTTATTCCTCAGGTCGTGTAACAGCTGACGCTTTTGATAACAGGTCTTCAAGCCAAACTCGCAGTGCCCAATGAGAAATAGAAAATGATGATGTATTAATTTAATGCTATGCGTGTTTGTAGGTTTGTGAGACTCTGCAGCCATGGGTGACATGAAAACCCCAGATTTTGATGATCTTCTGGCAGCCTTTGACATCCCAGATGCCACAGGATTGGATGCCAAAGATCCCATCCAGGGGAGCCATGAGGAGCCAGAAAGTCAGCCGAAACACACTGGGATATGCCTGGATGACAGCTTATTGAGCAGTCAAGCTGTCACGACAGATATCCCTGCTGTAAGTGTTATTGTGAAAAACACAAGCCGACAGGAGTCGTTGGAAGGTTTCAGTGACAGGCTTCACTCAGGATCAGCTTTGCAAAATGGATTCAGGGGACAAGACACCTCCACCGAATCTGCTGAGACAGCAAATGCTGGCTTCTCCAAATCATTTGTCTCTCCTTTGAATGGAGAGAGTTCAAGAGAACTTCCCGGAAAGGCACCAATTCAGCATAAACCTGATGGAACACCAGTATTTTCAGAATCACTTTCGCATTTTAGCCCTGTCTCCAGTCCTGAAACTGAAGACACTCGGTGTAGTAGAGATGAAAAGCATCCACAAGAGAGACCCTGCTTCCCTGAAGCTTCACTTTTGGAGGAACCTCCAATCCCCGACAATCCAAAGACCATGGACCTCTGTGTGTTTGATAACTGTCAAAATGACTCTGATATTCCCAAGAATACACAAAGAAGTACAGCAGAAAGTAGTAAAAGTGAAGAGTTCTCGGACATCTGTGTCAGTGACAAAACGGAGAAAACAGCTAGAACACACAGTGCATTTCCTCCACCAAGCAGTAACCAGAACTTTATTGAAACAAACTGTAATTCAGGAACCACAATGGACGTTCCCACCTCTTATCCACATGTCAAATCTCAGACATCTAAATTTTCATCTTGTCTTGAAGCCCTGGTGGCTCTGAATTCAAGAAAAGATCCCAGTGAACAGATTATCCCCAGAGACTCAGGAGTTCAGAATGATTGCATGAAGGCCAGCCCCAAGGTGCCCATATCTCCTCGAAGCCCCAGAAGCCCACTTGAAGCAGTGAAACGGTTAATGAAACCTTCTGATAGCCCTGTGAGCATATGCAGTGACAGTAGCGGCAAAGCATCCCCAGCAGTGGCATCTGGATCACCCCCAGCTATACCCAGGGTCAGAATTAAGACCATTAAAACTACAACTGGGCAGATCAAGCGCACTGTCACCAGTGTGCTGCCAGATTCAGAAACTGACGAAATTCATTCAGCTTATGAATCGTCTCCATCGATGAGCATGATTAGTGAAGATTCTTACTCTAATGTGTCTCCTCACCAGTCTCAAACGGTTGACAATATTGTTGGGATACAGACTAAAGGTAACCCAGCTAGTACACCTTTACCAAAAGTTTTACACAGAAAGTCTGAGGAACACTCCAGGAGGTCAGGTATATCACAGTCCGCAACAGTATTCCATAGTACTAGTGGTTCTATGAAAAGATCTGTTGCACATCAGGTGCAGAAACCAAAGAGAGCATCAGCCTCAACAGGTCATACTACTAGCACAAACTTTCTTCCAAAAGCAATGCACTTAGCTAGTCTAAACCTCGTTCCTCACAGTGTTGCTGCTTCTGTAGCTGCACGGTCCACCTCCCATCAACAGAGTCAACACACACTCTCCTCGACAGTGTACAGTACTGTCCCATTAGTGCATCAGGTCAAAACAACCAATTCTTATCCTCGTACGTCTGTTTCTAACTCAGCTGCAGGAACCTTAAACAAACTGTTGAACAATACCAAACCTGTGCCTACATATGTGCCCAACTTGAGCCCCCCTCCAGAGAGCAATATCGACCTTCCACCACAAGGATACCACTGCCTCGAGTGTGGGGACTCCTTTGGAGTGGAGAGGAGTCTTACGTACCATTACAGCAGGAGGAGTGTTCACATCGAAGTAGGATGTACGCACTGTGCAAAGACGATGGTGTTCTTCAACAGGTGTGCCTTCTTGGCACATGCACGGGAGCACAAGAGCAATGGCATGGTGATGCAGTGTGCACATCTCCATTTGAAGCCCATATCGGAGGAACAAATGTTTGTACCTCTGAGCAGTGAACCAGTGAAGGTGCGCTCTTGCACCTCACCGTTACCCTCGCCGAAAAATGAACCTGTCCTGCCCTTATACCCCGACAGTGTTATTCGCCACCGACTCCGTTGCCTGGAGTGTAACAAGCAGTTACCTGACTACAAAGCACTTGCAGGCCATTACCAGAAGCCATCTGAAGATGTGGAAGGATTGGTGAGTGGAAGTTTTATTTGAATATTAAAGGAAGTGTGCTGCATTTTTGTTACTGTCAACAAATCTGATGAGAAGACCAAAACAATCTAGGGCTCCACTAGTTATGGAATACAATATTTTGCATTAGTAATACCCTGTCAACAGTGAAAGACGAATATTGAAATGTTCTTTTTTAATTAGGCATATGACAGACATAAATTAACAAAGGGATTTCAGTGATGTTTAACATACATTTTGTTGCCTGTTTTTTCTCTGGTTTCATACACATTTGGTGCTTTTGTGAGTATTCATGACAGCAAGGTTGAGTGTGTGGTACTAATTCCAAACAAAATACTGTGCCAATCTTTGTCATAATAAGGAAACATGATGCTTGGTGCAACAGTGTGGCT
This sequence comes from Amphiprion ocellaris, assembly GCF_022539595.1. Taxonomy (NCBI): domain Eukaryota; kingdom Metazoa; phylum Chordata; class Actinopteri; family Pomacentridae; genus Amphiprion; species Amphiprion ocellaris. The sequence continues at coordinate 11,436,730 of NC_072768.1, forward strand.
CACTCTTCTGTTTTTAAAAAACTCTGAACAATAGTTGAAGTGTCTGGCACATATGCATAAGCTAGATCAGGTTTAAAATACACAGAGAATCTTTGTTCATGTGATCAGTTAACTGGCTTTGCTCTTCTCATGGGATTTTGTTGAAAATAACAAAATATAGATATCATGAGATCTATGCTTTAAAGGCACAAGTGTTTTGTTTGTGTATTTTCTATGTACCACATTAATCTTTTTTTTTTGTATTTTCCTGTTATTTTTACAGGTTTGTAAAATGTGCTCAATGTTGTTACCCAACAAGTGCAGCTTCAGAGCTCACCAACGCATTCATACACATAAATCACCTTACTGCTGTCCTGAGTGTGGTGCCCTGAGTCGATCTAAAGACATACAGAAGCATGTCAAGGAAAACTGCCTGCACTACGCTCGCAAGGCTTGGTACAAGTAAGCAATCCCGCAAGAAATGCAAGCCGTATTCATAACTCTCGCAATGGACTGGACAGTGTTACAATAAAGAGGCACTCTGTTTCCTTTTCTTCTAGGTGTCTTCACTGTGATGTGGTTTTCAGGACCCTTCAAGGACAGAAGACTCACATTGAAGAGAAACACTGTGAAGTCTTTTACAAGTGCTCCATTTGTCCAGTTGCCTTCAAGACCTCTGACAGCTGTGAAGTGCATTTAAAAAACGAACACGGTGCTAGCAAAATATCTCCTCAGTAAGTTAACACATCATGACCAGACTGCTATAAGTTGTATGTTTCCCTCTCTGAGTCGTAACTTTTTTTTTTTCCCTTCTTTTGCAGTTTAATCTTTCGGTGTTCATGTGAGACAGTTTTCAAGAAAAAGCAGTTATTGTTTCAACATTTCGACCAGGACGCCAATAAGCGTGTTACTTGTGTATTCAAGTGTCCAGAATGCAACTCGGTCTTTCCACAAAAGCAGCTGTTGATTCAGCACTTCAAGGTCAGCCTTGAATGTATTTTTTTAAATGAACATCTTTGTGTGTTTGTCTGGTTAAAATTACCTCCCTTCAAGTGATTTATATTTAGTTTCAGCATTTATTCACTCTTCTACTTATTTGATACTTGTAATAATGTTGCAAGAAGAAAAAAAATGCAACTTACTGCTGAATTACTCCTGTTATTTGTGCATAAATTGTCTGGTAAAACTGTGGTAAAATTACATTTATCCTGAATCCGTAGAGGCATTATTTAGGAAGTCCAGCAAAGTAATACTGCAGTGCTGTTTTTCTTGTCACATCGTTAAATCGATGAACAATGCACTAGATGCATAGAGATCAACAGGGTGAATCATGACATCACACGGTTCAGTGGCACTGTTATGTTTTGTTGGCTATTATAGTTAACATTAAGGAGAAGTTCAGGTGTCATCTGTTAAATCTTGTGATTTTTTTATTTTTTTTTACCACGGGTTTCCTCTTTTGCAGAGTGTGCATGTGGGAAACGTGACAGCAGAGGCAGAGCAGAGCAGTAAAGAAACAGACAAGACTGATTGGCACCAGGATTCTCATTCAGTTCAACAACAGAAGCGACACCATCCTGTTAAACTTACAGATAGTTCCAGGAAGAAGCCTGAGCAGGACAGCAGGCCTCATGTAAAGCCCACTGGCTGGACATGTGGCAAGTGTCTCCAGTGGTTTACTGAACGAGAGTCCTACGTTTCTCATGTGAAGACCAGCCACAACAAGGTATGGGTGCTTGAGCTTCCCAAAAATAACAAATATATTAACACCTGCTGCATCTTTGTTGAGTTCAAACTTTATAATAAAATATGCTAGCAGTGTGACTAGGTCAAAATACAAAATAGCAGTTAGATTCCCATAGTAAAACTATAGTATTTTACATATAATCCATTGAATTCATATGTTGCTTTCAACTTAGTTAAAATTATTAAACATGTTCTAATTTACAGATCAAATAAAATATATAAAAAATGTATTATTAAATTGCTAATGTGTTCCCATATGAACATTTGTTTGCAGTATTTGTCTTTATCAATGTGTATCTGCTGTCAGTGAGCAGGCTCAAAGGCAGAACACACATTTCAGCCTTAAGTTAGTCCATCTCAGTGAATTCTGTTTCTAGATTTTGTGTATCCTGCACTGTCTTGAACTGTAATGTATGTGTGTGTGTGCACGTGTGTGTGTGCACGTGTGTGTGTGTGAGTATATTCTGTTTTGGTATGGCTATGGTAACATAACATAGTATTTTAGATTAGTCAGATGCTTCAAGATCAGGGTTGTAATCACAGAGAAAAGGGTTTTGCCAAAATGTTGCCCCGTTGCTTATTCTTTAATCTGTCTGCTATCTCACATCATGTTCAGATGTTTTATTATGGCTTTCTGTATCTTAATTGGCTTTTTATGCTACATGGTTATACAAATTTAAACTACCCTTTGTACCTGTGTGTAGCACATTTACTGATTAATAAACTAGATTATTAGTTTTAATTAATCATAAGCAGTAAAGTTAGTGAATGCTTGAGTGCAATTCAACTGATTATATCAGAATGATTATCTTACAACACAAGTTAATAACTGTAATATATGTGTGAGGCTTGTCTTGTAACATTTCTTTTTTAAATGTACCTTTCTATCTTTCATCTTTACTGCTATCAGTCAGTGAAGAAGTATCCGTGCCGACATTGTGAGCAATCTTTCACTTCTGCAGCCACTCTGAGGAGACACATTCGCAGTGACCATGATGGGAAAAAGAGAATTTACACTTGTTGGTAAGATTTGACAACATCTGAAAATGTTCAAAACACTCTTGTCACAATGTTTTCATTATTTTTTTTTATGTATTTCTTTGTCTCTCACACATTAGGTATTGCACAGATACCAAGAAAACGTTCACAACAAGTGTGACATTGAAGAACCACATCAGTCTTATGCATGGAATTAAAAACCCTGATCTTGGCCAAATACCAAAAACATCTATCCAGGAAATCAAAAGAGCAAGGGGAAAGGTAGCCATTTGTTATTTCTTAACATAGCCCAAAAGTACAAATGCTACATATCCTAATGGTCAGCATTTTAAAGTGTGCCTCTTTTGTGATTTCTAGGGGCTTGTATCGGCAATACCTGCAGCGGGCACACAGGCGGAGGGGCAGGATCGTGCTGGTGGCCTCGAGGCTCCGTCAGCTAAGCGTCTGAAAACTCAGTTCCGCTGTTCAAAGTGCGGTTTCATCACAGACAACAGTGCACAGTTCCAGCAGCATATACCTCAGCATAAAACTGATGAAAACACTCCTCAGTGCCTTCACTGTGGCCTGTGTTTCACATCTGTGCTGTCTCTCAATAGACATCTTTTCATTGTGCACAAAATCAAAGATCCCGAGGAAGAGGAGAAACAAAAAGAAGAAGAGCAGGAGGCACACATTAGGGAGGAGAAGCGGGAGAAGAAGTGGGAGAAGAAGCAGGATAATCAACAACCAGTTAGGTCAGCAGAGACCGATGAGGTAACTGACTTGTTACCGGAGCTAAATAAATTTGAGCCCTCACAGGCAGAAGAGCCAGAAAGTCCTCACGGTACCAAGACCACAGGCTGTAATTTAAAACGGAGCTCTCAGACACAAGCAGTCTCTCTGCGGTAGTAAGAGCCACCTCAGCTCCTCTTTAAAGCTGCTTAAATATCTTCAGTTTTCATATGAAAGCAACAGAGGATGCTTGAAGGGTTTTTTTGTTTTTTTTCATTGAGGTCTTTTGTTTTTGGCAAGGGGACGCCTTTTCATTTGGACATTTCTGTCAAATTATTTAAAGGCAGTGCAGTATGTTGATGCAAATCCATAATATTTCATACAGAACAGTGTTTGCATAGTAATTTTTTATTTAACCTTGCATGTTGTTAATGTACTATTCTTACCTTTTAGACATAACTGCACTCATACTACAGCTGAAATATTCCTTTTTTTTCTCAAATGTTCCATCCACCCTGAAAGGAGACTCAGGAATGTCTGTTTGTTTTAAGGTCTGGTATTAATTAATATAAAAGTGAAGGGTGGGGGGGATATTTACCTTTGTAATCAATGATAATTTAAATTGCTTAAATTTTGTTTGAAGTATTTAATGCTACACACTATGACTTGAATGGGATTCAGGTTGCAGTGCAAATCTTGAAATTTAGTCACCATTTATCTTAAAACATAGTATAGTTCAATATTCATGCATGTCTTATCCCAGATCTGGCCTATTTTTTATTATTTTATTTTATTTTATTTTTTGAGTATTTGGGGAAAACAGAGGTATTACATGTGTGCTGCAGCAGTATTGAAAATACCTCAGATTTCCAGAAGTGTATTTTTCTGACAAGGAACAGTCAACATTGTGTCAAATCAGGGTACATTGTTTTGGATAATCCAGAGCAGATGTGAGACTCAAGTTACCAGGTTCTGTTTTATACAGCAGGACCTCCGAACATGAAATCATTCGAAGTAATACTAATAAGATCAGAGGACTTAATGCATGAATAAATACGTGATGACATCAGAGAAAAAATATTTCTTAGATCAGTGCTTCTAAAGGTGGATCCTTGCTTTTTGCAGGTTCTGATTTGTGAAGCAGCACTTCTTGTTTTGTATTGACTACATGACAGTTCCTACCTCCGTGGTAAATGGCAGTGATTGTTAATAAAGGCTTTGAGAAGTTGCAGTTAATCTCAGTGCAATGTAAAGATTAGTTTATTAAAATGTATTATCCCGCTTTATTAAATTTTATAAATTATTTTGGGAATGATATCGAGGCTTTAAGGTCATATTGACTTACCTGACAAGTGAACTTTTCTACGAAAGTGCTATTTGAGCTCTTTAAGAATCTGTAAGTCCTTAAATCACCAAACTGCAGCTGTTAAACTGCAAAGGCTGAAAGGAATTACTTGTTCACGATTTGTTCTTTATAATGCCTGTTGAAAGATGTTTGTACTTTTGATACTGTGTACTGTGAGCACTTGTATAGGAAAGTAACATGTGTACATACAGTAGCCAACAAAACCTGGATTCACAGCATTTCTTAAGCCATTACATCTGTTCAGCATGCAGTGGCCCACGTGCCTTTGCTTTTATGTTTACGTAATGTACTTACAAATAAATCGGTGCATTTAATTATACATATTTGCTTGGTCTCTCCTCTTGTGTCGCACACCGTTTTCTCTATTGATGATGTTTGGATGTGATAATTAGCGGGTTTTGCAGTGAGGTCACGCACTTTACAATCGTCACTGCAAGTCAGAAAGGCACAAGCTGCTCGAATGTGCATCCTGCATCCAATAAGCAGCAACCACCCATGGATGACTTCATCCCATTAGAGTATTTAGCCCACCCTGTCTCAGTATAACCGCCTGTCCCCAAAGGAACGGAGGAGATTTTAATTGACCGGTGCCAAATTATCTCAAAGCCCACGGGAGAAATGAGAGGCACTGTGACAATGATCTGCAGAGGAGGACTGCTGTCATCTTTCATCCTTATCTCCTACATTACCATGACAACTTCAATGACTCTAGATTTGACTGAGCTGAGAAATAAAGTGTCAAAGCTCAAGGTGAATCCGAGGGGGAATCTGTGGGCAACAGGTAAGAAAATTAACACGACAGTAAATTGGCAAAAAATATTTCATAATTTTGTATTATGTTAAAGTGTGTTTACGTGGAATTTGTGTGTTTTGTTCGTGTAGGACATTTCATGGGCAAGAAAAGTGTTGTGGACGACTTGTTTATGGAGTCTGGCTTTGAAAATGTAAACAGTCTCACTGAAGACAGAGATGTTAGACCTCTGTATCAAGTGAGAGACCTGCAGGCACTGCTCATCCAGATGTTGAAAACTGCCCAGCAAAAACAGCGAGAACAGAAACAGGACATGTTAGTTGTTTATTATCATTGTTATTATTGTTGTTGTTGTCATGTGATGTTTGTTTTTGTGCATTTTACCACTATTATTGCTTCTATTATTGCTATTCTTAATATTGTTTTGATAATTGTTGTGTTTTTTTTATATAAATTTTGTTTGTTTATTGTTTTTTCCCATTCATTTAGAAAAAGAGGAGATCCTGCCTGAGGAACATTTTAACCCACAGTTGTTGCACCATGACAATATGACATCCTACTGATGAAGAGAAGAGTTTTAATAAATAAAGAACCCTAAAAAAAGTTTTAAAATATAGGTGTCTGTTTTGAATGTGAAATGTTACACCATGTTGCATGCTGGTTTTCACTTTTTTTTGCCTTTACTGCTATTCCAAATATTCTCTTCTTTATTTGTATTAAAAAAAAGAGCAACGAATGTAACGGAAGCATGTGTTTAATTTATAATAAATCAAATGAAAGTATTTTCACACGGTGCTTACTGAGTATTAATGAAAATGAAAGGAGGGCTTTGACGCCTCCTATTGGTCGATTCAACAGCGGTTTTAGTTTGTGTTTCCGGGTGAAGGCGGCAGCGGCGTGCATTTCAACACATCGCAGAGTAGCTAAAAGCTTCAGTTATGCCCCTAATAGTGATGTGTGGATACCCCTGTAGTGGTAAAACAATCAGGGCAGAAGAGCTGAAGGGGTATTTTGAGGAGAGCTCTCAACGAAAGGTTCATATTGTTGGAGACAAAGGTCTGGACGTGGAGAAGAACAGTGTTTACGCAGGCAAGTTAAGCTAGCTGCATGCTAATTTAGCTGCTAATTAATGCTTCGTGTAGCTGTTTCTATTATGAACTTCGAGTCCTGCTAGAACAGCTTACATTAAACTAGCAGTGTATTGCGGTATGTAATAAAGCTGCATACTGCTGAGGTAACGTTTCCCTCCCCAACAGCTCATCTCTTACTGAAACAGATTTGTTATTTACTTAATTGTTATGCGACGAATTGAAAATACTCCATGCTGAAGTCTAATGGGAGAGTTTCATAAGCCAAGGACGCAGCGTGTTTGTCTAGGAGTGTTACAGCATTAAATTAGTGAAGATTTGAACTGACTTTGGTTTGGGAATGTCTTCTGCACTATCTTGTTATAGATTCTCATATTACTCACACAGTGGGGTTACAGTAAGTTTTCTAGACTTCTGACTACTGTTAACAGTCACTTTCTCAAGGAATTTGTCACATCAGGAGTTTACTTTTCGGATGGGTGACAATTTAAAGGAAAAACCGGAACCCTTGACCCCTTCAGAGAGGATGTCTGGTGGCTCTGTTATGCCATTAGGGGCATTTTGCTGCCTTCTTAGAGCAAAGGTTCACTGCAAATCAATCCAAAATTGTTCTTAATGATCACCTTTTCTGATGACGGCAGTCCCTTCCAGGGCAATGCCCCAATCTATAGGGCACAGGAGTCACTGTATGGTTTGATAAGTCTGTTATGAATCATACTCATGCCGACATACTCACACCTATGGAAGATTTTAGACCAACATGTTAGTCAGTGCTCTCCAACACCATCTTTAAAACACCACATGAGAGAATATCTTTTGAAAGAATAGTGTTAACGAGACTTGGAAAATCAGTGCCAATGAGCACTGAAGCTGTTGTGGCAAGATGTGGCAGCCCAGCACCTTACTAACACACCATATGTTGGTTTTCCTTTCATTTGTCACCTATCTGTTTATGTACTAGGAGTAATATTCCTATATGTTTAACAGGGGGAACTGTTTAGTTGTTTTTTAATAGGAGTAGCATGATGCAAACCAAAGAACACAAGTGAATTTTCAGGAATTCTGTCATGCTGTAGGAGGTAATAGAAAGTGATATTAGTGTGAAAGATGGGAAATTACATACTGATTTACCTCAGTTTCTTATTGGATGATTAGTGATATCAACTAATGTGCACAGACTAATGCAAGTACAGTTAACATTTTAGTTATGTGGGTGAGCACTGGTGAAAATTTCCCAGGAAAAGATGCTGTTTGGTATTTGAGAAGGCATTCATTTTAGTTATTATTGCAATATTGAACATCCTGTCCATGTGTGATGCTAATTTTTTTTTGCTAAAAAAAATCTGGGTTGCATTACTAAAACTTGCTTACATTTGCCAAACTGTCAATATCGCCTGTAGTTTTGTTTTGAAACTGATTTCTACAAAGTAAACATTCACTGGTCTTACGTCTTCAATAACTTGGCTGTGTTTGATATGTTGTAGATTCCCAAAAGGAGAAAAATGTTAGAGCGTCTCTAAAAGCTGAAGTAGAGCGGTGGGTTTTTCATATTTGTTTTAGGATCAGACTTTAAAATAACATCACAGTCCTTTCATGCTAACTTTTGTTTGTTGTTTAGGAAAGTCACCAAAGATGACATCGTTATTTTGGACTCATTAAATTACATTAAAGGTAAATTCTAATAACAGAAGTGTCCTGTGCAGATTCTATATTACCGCTAAGTTATTTTCCTTTAACACTGGACTACTTTCCACAGGGTACCGCTATGAACTGTTCTGTCTCATCAAACATACACAAACACCACACTGCCTGGTAAGCACACTGAAGAAAGCACTTTTAATTATATTTCAGAATACAAAAGTTCTTTCTGATATTACTTTCACAACTCAGACTCAGAAACGACTTGCTGTCTTTTGATGAAGGTGTACTGTTTGACATCAGATGAACAGAGCTCACTATGGAACACCAGCAGAGAAGCTGCAGAGCAATACAACCAGGACATGTGAGGAAAAGCACAATACATGCATGTCACTATTACCTTTAATGCTTGCCTTTTGAATACATTTATTTTTGGTAACTTTCGTTGTGTCCATTTTGTGTCTTGAAGCTTTGATGCGTTAGTTCAGAGATTTGAAGCGCCAGACTCCAGGAACAGATGGGACAGCCCTCTCTTCACCATCCTGAAAGACGACACGCTTCCATTTGAGGCCATTTCTGATGCACTTTTCAAAAGAAAAGCTCCCCCACCGAACCAGTCCACTCAGAGTGTAAGGACGTACACAGATGCTGTTGATTGCAAGCAGACAATATTCAGTGCACGTCTGCTGTATCACACTGTCTTTGTTCTTTTTTTTTTTTCTCTCTCTGCAGCAACCGTTGTCTTCTGTAAACTTCTTGTACGAGTTGGACAAGATCACGCAAGATGTGTTAATGGTAAGTCTTCACATGTACTTAAGTGTTCTTTGTTCATTTGTCAGTCACCTGTAGGGCTCCACGATCTTAAAAAAACTAACATATGATTTGTTTTCTCTGCTGTATTAATTATGATATAAACAAATACAGGAACTGTGACTATATCACTTGAATAACTATTTGGAAAGAATAGATTTTGTAGCATCAGAAAACAAAAAATATTTTAAAGTAATTTGGAACCTTTCTCATGTTATAAACACTGACAAAGACATCCAGTAGTTTTTATTTTTCCACCTTGGCTGGCATTCAGGTCCTGCTTTGCACTCATACAAAGCTTTGTGGTACTCATTAAACCCATTGAACCTCCTGTAGTTTCTGAGAGTTCTTTGCTCTGTCGCATTTTTACTTAGTGTGGGCTCATTTTTTACTGCCATTTAAAGTCTTGCACCTCTATCGAAGGTGAAAGTAGAGAGAACTTTTTGTGCTGTATAACAAAGTTGTGATGCAGTTTTAATAGTTAAAACTTGAAAAATGAGTGGATTCGGCATTTACAACATTTTAATCTTTGCCCTCAAGTGTTTCCACCACTGGAAAAAATTGTTGATTTTACATCTTATAGATATTTTGCTTCTTGCCTTTTTATTTCTTTCCGTACTATTTCCATGTTTGTTCTGCGTGCAATTCAGTCAATAAGCCCCAGAATATTTGTCCCATGACTGCTGGTGTGCCCGAGTCTCTTTTTTTTTTTTTTTTTTTTTAATTTACTGAATCTCTTTTTGTGTTGGTTTTCTTTTTTTAATTAATTAATTTTTTTTTCTTTCTGTTTTATTGATGGGCAGTTAGTAGTTGGGCATAACACACCACCTTACAATCTTTAATTGCAATAGCACCGCCTGTTATTTTCTATCCCTGTTCATCCTGTTCGTCCTGTTCGTCCTGTGCCCGAGTCACTAATGGCTTCACGGTTGCGCTAACTCAGAATGTTTTGTTCTTTACAGAATCTGGGGTAAATGTGTTATTTTTTTGGACAGATTTTTAACAAAAGACATGCACAGTGACATGATTTTGATGGAATATCGTGAGTGGCCCAGGGCTGTCAGAATCTGTTTTTGCCGATTCTCGTTAGATAAATCGTGTCATTTTGGCCTTTTTTCTTTATTCATGCTTTTTATAAAGACCACATGTATTTCAAACCTGCCGGTTGTTTTTTTTGTTTCAGAGGGTTAAAAGGTAAAGCAAATTCCTTGTGTTAACTTGTGGTGGAAACAGTTGAGCTGCCAACAGTGTATCTGTTTTAGGCAACATTGTTCTGTCTGCAGCCAAAATATTTCCATACAGGTGATGCTGCATTTCTTTGCCTGCATGTCAACAACCTGTGTCTCATCAATACAGTAAAAAATATATTTTTTACAAGTATGTTCTATTCGATACTGTGACTATACGTCTACTGATGTGTCTGGACACATCTTCAGTGATGTTCCTGGAATCGGGTGTTTCGGGTCTTTCAGCATCAGACACCCTCCTCCAGGTGACCCAGATCAGACACCAGCTTGTGTCCAGACAGCCAGCTACTATGACTCCATGGCTCTCCTCTCTTGAGCCACAGCCATCTTCAGGCTTTTTCTGCCACTTTGGTGGTTCTTCAGATGTCTCTCCTCTTCCTGTCTCTCTCGATGCCCAACTGGCTGAAAGCTCTAGTTAAAGAACAGGCAACAAAACCCCTACATCTCCCTTCCACCAAAAGACACCTTGCTCTCCATCCTGCCTGCTGACCAGTACTGCATAGTTTGAGAGCTTCCATTCAAAGGCATCTTCCAGGTGTCCTTCACAAGAGACTGTCAGCTCCCAACAGTTCAACTGTTTGGTAGATTCTGAAACGAGGGCAATGTCTGGTCTTAGGTTGTAGCTGCAGTGTAGTTGGGGAACTTAAGCTGCCACTCGAGATCCACCAACAGCTTCCACTTCCTTGCAGAGGTTAGGATGCCTGATGTTCTTTTGGAAGGTTGTGGATATTCCCCAGCTCTGGAGGGTTGGAGCTGCCTTGCCCACTCAACTCCTGTTCTTAAATCCTCAGTGATAGATTTTTCTTGTAGATTTGTCATAGAAAAAGATAACTGTATGAGGTTTCTTTTTGTGTCAAGCACAAAAAAACTTTGCAGCACGTATTTGTATTGCGTTGACAGTGTCCATTGCAACATGTAAAGTAGATTATTCACGTCACCAAGTTGTAATTAGAACTGAGGAGTACTGACATGTCAAACTGATATGCTTGACTTGAAACTTACATGGTGATACCACGTCCTTCACGTTCAGTTGTTTAAGGTAACTGAACCCAAGTGTATTTAATATTCTTTTATTTTGTCAGCACACTGTATTTATCATTCTACCGTTCAGACTTGTTTGATGACTCGCAAGTTGAAAACATTGGAATCTCTCTAATGTCTCCCATCCATCGATGTCGCATCAATGCAGCATATGTAGCAAATCAGAGGAACAATGGCAACTTATTAGCAATCAGCAGACAAAAAACAGTCGGTGGACAGATAACTGCTTATTTAACTATGTCTGTGTCTATTTGATGTGCTCTGTATGATCATTACTGCTAACTACTTAGAATTGACCTGGTTTCTGTCCTTGGTTTGCTGTTGAGTGCTTTTCCAGCCATTTACTTTGGAGTAAATTTGCATATATTGCAATGTTTTCACTCTTTGGCCAGTTGCCATTTCTGCACGTATTTCCTGTAAATGAAAATTAAAGAAGCACATACTTCTGTAATTATGATTTTCTTTAATTCTTAGTGCACAGATCCCAATTTGCTGATCTTGTATTTGTCTTTTACAGCCTTACTGTCTTTATGTAATGCATTTGCTAAATGTAAACCTTTTTTTTTTTCAGGCAATTTTTAACGCACAGAAGACAAGTGTTCCCGGAGATCTTGTCCCGGTTCCAGGAGCTACGGAGAAGATATCCTTTTTATGTATAATTTAGATGGCCACAGTTTGAAACTTTAGAATCTTTTCACATTAAGCCAATCAGAATCAACTTTACTGGAATAGTATGTGTACCCATACAAGGAATTCTTGGACAACAGACACAGGTTACAGAAAGGAAAGTAAGTGTTTAACTACTATATACGGCTAAAGTTGTGTAAAAGAACGTGTTTAATTTCATGTTAAACATGCTGATTTTGGTAGTTATTGTTGTGTAATATCAGAATTCCAGGCAGCTGTAACAGTTAGTGACTGCTGTGTATCGTCTCTGTTAATGTCTGTTGAGTCATTTTAATCCTCTCCCTCCTGAGGGAAGTCACATTCCCTCACCAGTGGGAGGAAAAGACTCTAAATGAAAGGCTTGTTAGAAGGGGAAGGTGGATGAATGCATGTCCATTACTAGACTTCAATGAAAGGTTCATCAGCTAAGCAGTGGTAAAGGTCTGGGCTGTAATGACGTGCTGTGGGATGTGCATGGTGGAGAGAGACCAAATTACATAGATTAGTGGATTTTTATTGGAAACTGCACGGTGCTGCACCTTCTCAGAAGCAAACACTTTGATTTTTCTCCTTTGAACATGTTGTTACAAGCAGAACCTAACTTAAAAGCACGTCAGGTTCTGTGCTGGTCAGTCTGGGCGCATAATTGGAATTTGGAATGACGTCAGTAACATTCAGTGCTTGGTGTTGTTTCATCATGTCGTCCTCCTTCAAGCTTGATACCGTGACCTTGAAATACTTATGGTGAGTAATCGCTTCCAAAATGCAACAAATTTTATACGCAAAACAGCTTAATGTCCTTAACCTGCCGTTAAACGTGGAGCTAACTAGGAGCATCAACATGGCAGAGCTGCGGAAACTACGGCGCCAGTTCATCAGCTACACCAAGATGCACCCGACAGAGAACACAGGACAGATTGCCAACATGTTTGTTCAGTATTTAAATAAGAGTCTTCACTGAGCTTTTATACTATTGGTTTCTATTTTATTTTCTGTGACAAATAAGTATATTTAAATATCTGTTTTTGTATTATTGGTCATTTTAGAATGTTACAGTTCAGTTTTAGACACGTACAAACTGAAACACCATATTTTTAATGTGGAGGAACATTTTATTATCCAAAATTACAAACACACAATCTCTAGACACAACAATCAAAGTAGCTATAATGGAAATCTGTAAAGCCAAAAGGAAAAACCATATCTATACTATGTGTTTGACAAAAAATGTGTCTCACCATGAGGTCTGCTTAACTTTACCTCTCAAAAGTTTTCATCAACATTGTGTGGCCTTTCTTAACTAATAAACTAGCTCAGTTGTGAAAATAAAACGGCAAATAAAGGAATTTTTGGTCAAGGTGCTATTTCTGTCATCAAGAATGAACGTTTAAGCTCAACAGGCGACATACTTAAATGAAAATTTAATAAAATCAGATTTTCAACTAAATATTAAAAATGACACTCTGATTTATGATTATGTTAGTTTGTCCAATTACTTCTGGCTCCTGAAAAAATGTGGAGGGCACATAAAATGTGTTGTAATTCGTACACCATTCACCTGATTTGGATGTAAATATCCTCACATTAAAGCTGAAAGTGTGCACTTGAAGCAAATCTTGATTATTTCATTTCAAATCCAGTGTGGTGGTATACAGAGCCAAAATGCTGAAAATTCTGTCCAACTATTTATATGCTAAATATCAATCCTGACCTCTAGGTATATATTTATTATTCCCAGATTTTTTTTTGCTGATGTCATTGTTTGAAATGAATTCCAAGTTCAAGTCGGCATCCAGCCAGTGCTCAGCATTCTGAGGCACTGGTTAGCCTTAATTCCCCGTGTTTTGTACCTGTGTTTGTACCTCTGTGTGACCAGCTCGATAAACAGTACCCGTTTTGTTCTTTCGTGGAATTTGTAAGCCAGTTGCTGCTGACTAAAGCTCTTACAAAGAACTTTTATTATGTAAGATGATTGCCAGAACACCAAGAGCAGGAAGTTGTTCACAGGAATTACAATCTGCTTTGCTTGCAAGTTCACTGAACAAAAATACAAACACAGCATTTCATATTTTTATTAAATCCTATTCAGTCATTTTCACAGACTAGAATAAGTATTTGTTGTTCCAGCAAACAAGGTCTATTTTATTATTTATTTCAATTTAACCAGGAAGTCCCACTGAGATTAGAGATCTCTTTTACAAGGGAGACACTGACATTCCTTCTTTACTGTGTTCTTTACCATACTTTTACGCTCTACAACAGAATGGGTATCATGAAACAACCAAGGACACACTATACTGGACAACTGGCACATGGAGAGTTGGATTATAACTAGGTTTCACAAATCGGCATGATGAGGTTGTTGATGCTGCTATGGGGAATATTTTCCTGAAAGAGTTGGTGAAGTTGATGGACATTTTGAGAGACACATTGTTGGATATCATGAGCATCATGTCACATGTTGCCTCATTATCCTGTCTGAACCAGTTTCTTAGATCACAGATGGTGGAATTATGGACATTCAAGTGTCTGGCTGCAGTCCAAAGTGACCTTCCAGCGTCCAGCATGCCAAAAGCCTGTTCTTGTCTTTTATCATCTGTGGCATCATTTCATTTGAATATAACCTCATTTTCAGGTGTTTTTATATATAATCACTGGTCAAGCTATCTGATCATTTTTCTTTAAAGACACACCTGACTACACAGATTAACTTCGTGGTCGAGAATTTGTCACCAGCTGAACAGCTCAAAAACGTCTTCTGAAGACCTTTTGCATATTGCATTTCTATTTTTGTTCGGTGTATAAAGTTAATGTGACTGCATTGGAGTGTTAAATGAAGAGTGATTATGTACATGTATATAAGGTATATATTTCCATATAAAAGCAACAGAAACAATACCGCCAGATTCTTTGTAAACATGATTTTAATTGAAAATATACACATTGTAACCAACATTGATAATACGCTGAGAAAGCTGCCAAACAAAAGACACCAGCAAGGAGGCAGAAAGTGCTACACAATGAGGCAACTGTAATTCAAAGTAGAAAAATAGGAGATTTACCAAATGGGAAAGAATGTGACAGTGCAAAGAACATTGTGTCAGACTGACAAAGTCAAAGGAAACAGGAGTGATTATAGAATTACATTCACTTATTATCTTTTATCATTTTTTTTCTTCAAAGGCACAGCGGTGCCAAAGATTCTGTCCCAGTGGCTGAAGAAAGGAGCAAAGTTACTGTTTGGCTTCTGGTGGTGCATGTCGTGAGCTGGTGCACCACCCAGCAGGCCAAAAGGCACCAGGTGGTTCAGGGCCCACGGCAGGTCATAGCCTATGTGGTCTTCTACAGACATCCAGAGACTAAAAACTGTGACGGACCACGTGGTCAGTGGGTGGCATCTTAAAAGAATTGGGTCCTGATTGCTCCAGAGTCCCACTGTCATCAGTTCTGGGATGCTCAGGTGTTCAGTCGACCATGAGAATGGTGCAATGTATTCATGGTGGATGGCATGAATCCAGCGGTACAGCTGTGGATGCTTATGATGCGTGAAATGCCAAATATAATATTGCGTGTCAAATAGCAGGAGTACAGCCAGTCCATCAACAAATAGCTCATACAGTGTTGGAGCCTGTGGTGGAAGTGCTGGTGGAGACAAGAAGAACATGCTGATTATTACAGCTGGTAGAACAAAGAAGATGTGGTTATACACTGCTGTGGAGAAGCTCTTAGCCATCATTCCCAGAGTTGGCTTCCTGTCTGTTTGGATCTTGTACTGGTGGAATAAAGGCACCCTTTCTCCCAAGACGTCCAGTATAGCAAAAGGTATACTGAAGAAGAAATAGCTGGAAAAGGCGAGGAGGATGGGGAAAAAAGGAGATGAGATGAGAGGCAGGTGGTGAAGAAGCAAATAATCCCAGAATGGCTGTAGGAGACGGTCGGAGGTCCTGGAGGGCAGGAACTGCAGAGGCTGCTCACTGACGTTCAACATGTCTGTGGTGCTGAAGGCTGCTGCTGCAAGTCTTAGATTTAAGACAAAGTTCTGCCTTATATACTGGAGTTCAACTAAAGGGGCTTTGCTCTCAATGAGACTAGCAGCTTTTTTCCTTTTTTTCCCAGCAGGTCAACGAACAAACGCTAGCGAGAAGATTAAGAAAACCCTTCAGGAACATACAAGCTTTAGACTAGAATGTTTATCAACCCCAGTGGAGTTCATATTTATTACCAATGTGAGGTTGTTTTACAGAAATTTCAGCGTGAATGAAAAAGTTCATGTGGCATGCCGTTACTGTTCTGTGAAGATTATTTTAACATGTTTTCCAACAGAAAGATTTTTGATACGTTGTGCTGATGCTTTAAAAAATGGTCAGACACAACTCAACACTTTCACACGTTTTCCAGTAGTGTGTACCTGTTTTCCTGCGCTGAGCTTCCATATTATAAGAGGATTAACCATGCAAACAAGATTTGAAAGTTGGACCACTTGAGATTATAGTTGAATGTATACTCTGTGTAAAGTGATGAAATGACCTGCATGTATGTCTTCTTGTATTGTCTTTCTCACTATTATATAATGACTTCAGCAGTCAAGCCTTATGTAACTGCAAATTAAACAGATTTGTAAAATGACCCAATGACCCAAAAAAAAAGTGCGAAATCCTCCAATTTAATCCACATCAAGTCCTCAGACTTCATATATCAGGTCAAAATATCAACATTTCTCACACCGAAGGATCATAACGTGATTTATTGTGAAAAATTGACAATTTCATTGAAATCACAATTTGATTTGTGTATCACATCATCTCTTTAGAAATTTACGCATAAAGGCTCTTTTCCACCGACTACTTCTTTTCACCGGCTGCTTTCCTGGAAACCGTTTTGTTGCTGTTGGCATATTTTTGACGATCATTTCTGAGGAGAAAGGAAAACAAACTATTTTCACTACTGAAAGAAATATCAATGTTTTTTTCTTGAATAAAATATTTCTACAACTACAACAACAAAATGTTCAATGTAGTGTCAACAGGTAGACATACTTGCTCATTTTGACTTTGTTTCTGCATCCCAGTCCTCCCTCCCAGTGGCTGGTACGTGTTCCTCTTGTCATCATGCTCCCACAGCTGATGCAAGGTTTTCCATTGCCGTATGGCTGCAAAAGCAAACATGATGCGTTTCAAAACTGTTCCCATTCAAACTGTGTCTTATGCATTTATTCTTCCAGTATAACCAAAATTTCTTTTTTTAATGAATGAATCAAGAATATGCACAATACACTAACTGAGACAATCTACTTTTCTGCAATCAGTTATGTGTTGATTAATAAATATTTCCCTTGCCCAGATCGTATTCCAACATGCAGCCCTTCCGTAAATAAATGACAAGGTGAGGGAAGATGTGCCCAAGAATTTCACGTGTATTATTTTGCTAACAGATTATGACTGTGTTTCTCTTACAGTAAAACCTTCATAACTAAACTTGAATGCACTATCAAGGTATCAACTATATAGTTGACCTGTTCTTTGGCACAGTAACCACAAAGCATCCTGGTGGCGAGTTCCATGGGGTGATCCTGGTGCTCATCATGGCACACATCACAGGGGTAAGTCCGACCGCAGCAGGGAAACCTGAGAACATGGGCGCAAATTTTAGCCAATTTTTACATGTGATTATCTCTCAAAACTCCAATATCACACATGTAAAATGAAATAAATCACAGTGGGGGTGATACCTTAGCCAGCGATGGCTTTGTTTGAAATGCTTGCATGTTCCTTTTTCTGGCAGTGGCTTCCCTTTTTGCACAGCAGGATCTCGTATCGTCTTGAAATGTACATCACTTGAACCTGCAAAAGCAAAGGAATTTAAGTACAACAACCATTTTTAAGTCTTTTGTATTGTATAAATGCTCATACTTTTTATGTATTGTGTATCTCTTTATTAAGTGTGATATAAGATTGGTCAGAGAGACAAATGTAGCAGTTTTAAGGTCTCAAAAGATCAGTGTGCAGATAGAGAGAATAGTATTCAGAATTATGTTTTCACTGGTCTATTATCATCTGTAACTATTAAGCGCTGCGTTTCTTTGGCTTAGTAGAATAAAAATAATAAGACTAAGCTGTTTGCATCAGCCTCCCCGCTAGATCCCACTAAATCCCTCACATTGCACCTTAAAACCTTTGCTGAACCCTTTGATAGTAAATGTAGGCAAGGCAAGTTTATTTGTATAGCACCCTTCATGTCCAAGACAGTTCAAAGTACTTTACATATAACATTAAGAGCATTACAGTGAGGTGCAGATAAAACATTAAAAAGTACATGAGACATTGCAAAAATCATAATAGAATCATGTACAGTAACTAAATTTAATTAAGATGATTAAAAGCAAGCAACAGTCTAGATACCGTGCAGATTTCATGCACAGGCCCATGAGAAAAGAAACGCTTTTAACCTGGATTTAAAAGTGTCTACATTTGGTGTAAGTTTAATCTCCACTGGCCTGTAGGTGAGCTCTGACCTGTTTTGTTGGTACGAGGCGGGATGTACTGGAATCTTGTGCTCTCAGCCAGGATGCTGAGTTTGCTGTGGCAGTGTTCACAATTTAACTCCTTTGTTTGTCCATACAAAAGATTCTAATGAGAAATGAAGACAGAAAGGCTATCTCAGAGAAGGTCAGACTTCATCAGGATGCATTTCGGTTAACTTTGATGATAATTCACAGTGTTGATGTTGTAGCAGGGTGTGTTTAATCACCTGCACAGGGCCCTCCTGGGAGCAGCTAAGGCAGCCCACATTGAGTTCACATTCCTGAAGTACAAGGTCAGCCGGTGTGGCGTTGTGGAGGTCCAAATATCCCAGGACGTCGCTGTAATGGTGAAGCATGCAGGGCCTGAATGCAGCATTTATGCTTGCATTACACTTATCACACTGAGCCGCACAGGGAGTCCTTCCATTGAGTGTCAGGTCTGCGGTTACCTTACACCTGTAGGCAGCACATATACAGAGCAGTCAGGTTTACTACTGAGGATCAGATCTCACTCTGAATCTGTTATCGTGTGTTTGCTTTCCTTACCTGTTGCACTGAAGACAAACAGTAATCTGCTGGGCAGCCACAGTGGCTGTGTTCTCTCCCAGCCTCAGTCCCAGCAGTTTCACCTCTGTGCCTCTGCGTGGATCACTGATCTTAATGTTCTCCACCAGATGACTTGCTTCCTCTTGCTGCTGTCTATCATCACCGTCTGGACTCTCCTGCTGCACCGACTTCTCACCTTCTGTATTCTCAGATTCTGCCACATTACCATCATCCTCATCTGCATCAGCAGCATCAGAGGCAGATTCAGATCTTTCAGTCGCTGTTGCCTGCAGCTCTTGATATGTTATAAACTGCAGTCCAGCTTTTTCTAAATCGATGTCTTTTTTCAACTGTAAACAATAAATACAATCATATTCAAATTCTGAAGTTATACACAGATCTTTTCAGCATATTTAACTGGAAAACTTACAATTACAATTCAATATCATTTGCTGTTTGTGCAGGTCTAACCTGCCTGGCTCCTTCGGTGAATAGTCTCTCCAAGCTGCGATCTAGCCAGCGAAGAAAAGGCCGGAAAAGCAGCTCGACCTTCCCCAGAAGCTGATTGGTCGCATGTTTAGCTTGAAGCCACTCCAGTGACGCTTGCTGTACATGTCTATGTAGCCAAAAATATGTAGAAATAATTGTAACTGCTGTGAGTACCAAAGGCACAAAACATTACATGTTGTAGTGAAACTGCAAATGCTTTTACTTTGACATTACTGCTGGCAGATCCTGGTCCAGTGGTATGTCCAATGTAAAAATCTGAGGAAAAGGTGTCAAGGTTATAAACAACTGTGATCTCCATGCCGACCATTTGCACATTAACCATTAGCACATTAGATAAAGTTGAGAGAAGCAGTGGTCTTTACCTCTTGGGGATAATTCTCTGGAAAGCTCACCATGATATCGATTTCTTTCAGATCAAAAGGCTGCAAGTTAAAATGCAAAGTTAACATATTTAAAGATAATTATGTAAAGCAATTGTCATTACCAGCTTTGTAACCTACTTTCTAAAGAAGAAAGAATGTTAGAACAGTTGGTTCATTAATACCCTAGAGAAAAAAAAAAAGTTTTTTGGGCCAATTAGATGGATTAATAGTTCTGGCGTGGCACTGCATAACCGGTCAGTGAAATGTTTGGCCATGGCTTACCTCTTGCTCGGTTTGGTGACTTTGAAACACTATAAATGAGTAGCAGAGTAGATAATATAATGTTCCATTTAACTGTTTGAAATGAGATTTTGGAGCCAAATTTTAAGCAATGCTTTACCTAATTTCTCTTCTAAAGCATGAGCTTAATTCAATCTCAGTGGTGCAGCTTAAGTGATACAAATCCTGCATTATCTTTGACACTTTCAACCTCAAACAACCTTAGGTGCTTTCACGGTGTTGTAGGAGCAGTTATTATTTATCTTCTGTCAAGACAATTCAGTATTTGTTTCTAAATGCCATCCCTAGTTTCGCTCCGTATTGGCGAGTAAAGGAGAAATTTGATCAGGCTCACAAACCAAAGCTGAGCTGTGCTGTATTACATAAATGATACGTGGGTGGATTTTCTGGCTAAATGCTCAAGCAATGCAGGGAGAGAGAATGTAGAAAGAAATGTTTACCCAGTCTGGATCAGTAGCCTCTACAGTTGCCCTGTAATATGTAAATTTGCCATCACTTCGTTCCTGAATAATCAGTCGGTCTTTAGGAAAACGCTTCTTCAACTGCGTGATCTCAGTATCTCGTAGCTTCTTGGTGACATCCTCTGTCATGTCACCCAACTTCACCTCCTGGAGGGCGCTGGGACGGGATACTGGTTGAATCATCGGTGCAGCTCTTGTGTGATTGCCAGGAACAGGCTGGTCATCCAGCAGGGGTAACTGTGGTGGATGCCAGAAACGACATCTGTCCTCCATGCTGCAGTGGCCTGCGACAAAATAGCGACATGGGCGAAGAGCTCCTGCTGGGGCAAATCTGGAGTTATTAGTGGGAGGCGACCAGTAGCCCACATCTTCAGCAGGGGCTGGTAAGTTTGGAGGCACTGGACCTGTCAGGCTCCTGGTGTCATCTCTCACATGCAGAAATTTACATCTCTTCCCAAAATTGCAGTGTCTGCCTTGAGAGTAGTAGCGGCACAGCTGCTGTGTACGAGGAACTGGCTCTGACTCTCCTTCATCCATCTTCTCTCCCTCAATGTTCTCCGTTGCTATGGATACCTGAATTAATTTATACAGTACAAATCAGACATCTCATAGTTACACAGCAGGATCTACTTCTTTTACTGATATATTAACATTAAGAGACGTTGTCATGGTGAAGCAGACAATCTAACAATTTAAAACGGTGGTTCCCGACACTTATGTAACCCAAAATCAGAAGGTGGAGAATCTGACTTTGCTTTTCAGAATTTTTAATTTAAAGGATTTTTAGAAGCCTGAATAAAAAAAATACAGTCTGTCTCAAGAAACTAAAAGCAAAATCTAAAAAAATACAAATCATTTTGCGTAACATAAGTATCTAGTGATCACTGACTCATTGTTATGCTGCTGTAGGTCCAGGCTACTGGGTGATCTCCCATGATGCAACAAGAACCACTTTATCTCCTATCCGCTAGTCCACTCCCCATGCATTTACATGTCACCATAGCACACCATTACTGTGTTTGTTCTCTTTGTAGGGATCTCTAGGCGTGGAGCTACACGTTTCTGATCTGATTTTACTGGCTTCCTCAGCATTTATTGTTTTCTAATACAATGTTACTCTGTTTCTTTCCTCAATCTTTTTTCTCTCTCCCCTTTTCTGCTGTTAAAAGGGTGTGTTTTCTTACCAGTGTCAACAAAGTACTCACTCAAAGGTATTGGTGGATTTGTTGAGGTTCTCTTTATAATAAATTATTGTGAGATTTTCTCTTTACTACATGAAGTGTCCTGAGATGACTGATGCCTTGAGCTGGATTAAAACTCAATAGAAGTCACCTTAACTCTACAAATGTGTAATAATTAACCACAACAGCAAGCTGCCAAATGCTATGACTTGCAATTTTTTTCCATCTCACCATTTGTTTACATTTTTATTGGGGGGGGGACAACCAAGTATATAAGTCACTGCGGTTTTCATGTCTTAGTATTTTATATTTATGGTATTTTAGAAACAGATCTTACAAATATTTTTATTGTTTTGTATTGATTTTACGTGTATTTTTGATTTCATTTTTTTTCATAACATGTATAGAATTTTGATCAACCCAGGTTTTCGGTATGAACTATGGGAAAGTCCCTCAGAGAAGTCTCCAGACATGTAGATTCACAGAAATAGCGGAAATAGGATTAGAAAGTACAAATCAAAGCACTCATGACAGCCCAAAATCTCATGCACTGCACCGGGAGCGCACCTCAAAGTCGAGGAGTCAACTGGTCGTTTGAGGCCTGTGCAAAGTAACACCATAAAGTCTATCAACTGGACTTACGCCTCTTTTTATTACTCTATAAGAATGATCAATGTGAAATATAAGTGAGAACAAATTTATCCACCAATGTTATAATTTTAATTCGCTACATCTCTCCTAACTGCCCATTTATCATCCATACCAACTAGAATTGTAGTCAAGTATCATCCAGTTGTGTGGTATTTTAATATTTTGATGTGCTGTTAACTGGTCGTATTGTAAACTAAGACGAACGTTAGCAGTGAATTTAGCTAAGTTAGCTAAACTTTACGTACAGTTGGTGACTTGTATAGTAAATTTCGGTCACTTAATTCCGCTCAAATTAAGCATTTTAAAAAGATGACATTACCTCGAATACCCTCAGAGGTCCGTGTAAAGGTTCACCCCGAGTAGAGACAAGACCACAACTGACTACAGAGCTCTGTCTAACCGTTACGAATGACCTGAATTGCCCCTATAAAACTATACTGCATAGGCGGAAACACTGCGCACTAATTTTACGTCATTACATGCGACGAAGGGTTCTTAATCGTTCGGGATAACAATCAGCCCCGTGACCTTATACAAACGATGCTGTCGTACAGAAAGGTGGCGGAGATTTTAGTTAGTCTGTCAAAAGGTGGTTCTGTTGCTCACTGAGTACAATTGAGTTGTGTCGCCCTCTGCAGCCTGGGAAGTTCACTTTTAGCCTCGGAAACAGCAGCTGCTCTGGAGTTTTCAGTATTAGAAAAGTACTACGATAAATGATAATCATAAAAAGTCCCCAATCGTAATCATCACATCAGAAGGTTATATGCATAATTTCCAAAGAGCTCTAAAAATTTTAAATATGAATCCTGTTTGATGAGAACTTTTAGAAAGCTTTATCTGTTAATGGACAGAATAGATTAGCTTTACTGTCATCATACTTGGGGACATGATGGAAATATAAGTAGCTGCCTCTGGACGGTGCATTGAAACAAGCTAAATTAACAACAATAAATAACATAATCAAATGTACATATTAAATAAAACTATATTAAGAATTCTAACATATGCAAAAGAGGCAAGATATATACAGTACAAAGAGGAGATAATGAGATCAAATAAAAAACAATAAAATGGAATAAATATGGACAGGAGATTGTGCATAAGCAGCATTATTAAAAGTTACACTGTGTGTTATTGTTTTGAGTTCAGAAGTTTGATGGACCATGGGTAAAAACTGTTTCTCAGCCAGTCTTTTTTATGAATGACGGCTTCTAAACGGACCCTGTGGTGACTTTGTTTTGTCAGTATTTCTTTTCATTTTCCCCTGTGCACTTTATAGTAGTTCTGCTACAAAACTGAATATTTACGTTTTTTGTAAGGATTAAGAAGAAATATAATATACTAAGCAAAAACAAGAGGGCCACATGTAATATTATATTCAATTCTGTTTATGTTTTTAACACAGGGCAGTAAGCAATACACGACAACCTGACAACACAATAGACGCCACGAAACAACCAATTACCCACTATTTTGGAAATGATGAATAATGAGCAGATCGACAGTGGAGACGTTGTTGTTGATGCTGACTTATGCAATGTTTTTCCACTCTTCCTGAAGGGTTCGGTGAAACTGGCATACATTTATGGAGATGGGATCATACTGTTTGACACATCCATCTAGAGCAGATTGTCTATGTTAACACACTGCCTGGCTTTGGTCCTAACCAACATTCCAGCATTCAGCAGCCAACAGCCCACTGTCATTTTCTCTTGTCATCTGTGGCATCATGTCATTTGAATAAAGCTGCATTTTGAGGCAACCTTTCATAGTCACAACAATAGAAATGAGATTTTTAACCTTTTCTCTCAGGCAATAAAGACAATCATTTGCGTCCCGTGTTTATGTTTTTATTCAATGTAATTCTAAATGTCTTCCACTAAATACTGTGCAGACTGCATGATTGTTTTCTGTGAAATAGATCTGTGTATTTCAATTTATTGACTGAGCGACCTGGGCAAGAGTTCTGACATATTTTTTTTGTGTATTGGTGAAAGAGTTCAGTTAAACTCACTTGAACAGAGACAGAACACTGCCAGGAAGGTAAATGCTTTCAAAATAATTTAAATAATTACAGCTTATCACAAGGACAGCTATAGGTTACCAGTTACCCAGACTGTATGAATAATTTGTTGCACCTGCCTGTCACTTGATACCATACAGAACAGCAAAGTACAAGCAGACTCTCGCTGGATGAAGTGTTGACCAAAGTTGCTGTTTTTGGCTGAAGCGCCGACATTCCTCAGACAGTCCTTGTGATTTTTGCTCCAGGATGGACCTTGCAGAAACCAGTGCTTGGATCACTTACTTAAGAAATGACTCTTTGCTGCAACCTCTGTGGGACAGCCTGAGGCTCAACTACAGCGACTATTTGAGATCTCCGCTTTTCCCCATTGTGCTGACCGTCTCGTCTTACTTTATCATCTGCCTCCCTTATCTTATTTGTGATATCATGGGGGACAGATGGGCATGGGTCCAGCAATTCAAGATACAACCGAACCGTCGGCCAACCGCCTCTACACTGCTGCACTGTGCAAGTGTCACCTTGTACAATCATGTTTTTCTTGTGTTCCCTGCGTCTGTGGCTCAGTGGGCCTGGAGGCCACCTGTGGACCTGCCGGAAAGAGCCCCGACCCTGCTGGAGCTGATTGCAGGGGTGATTGGCAACCTCCTGCTCTTTGACTTCCAGTACTTCATTTGGCACCTGCTTCACCACAGGATCCGCTGGTTGTATGTCACCTTCCATGCTATCCACCATAACTATTCATCTCCCTTTGCTCTTGCCACTCAGTGTCTTGGCGGCTGGGAGCTGGTCACAGTGGGTTTTTGGACCACCCTGAATCCGATGATCCTGAGATGCCATCTTCTCACGACATGGGCCTTCATGGTATTACATGTGTACGTTTCTATAGAGGATCACTGTGGCTATGATTTTCCCTGGTCCACGTCACGTGTGATACCATTTGGCATCTATGGAGGGCCCAGCAAACACGACGTGCACCATCAGAAACCCAACACCAACTTTGCACCGCACTTCAGCCACTGGGACAAAATATTTGGCACACACGCTGATTTCAGTTTCTGTACTCCAGTGAAATAGGTTGTTGCAAAATTGACAGCAGCTAGACAGACAACAATATTTTCATGTATCTGTTCTCATTATTCAAATTATGTGAACATAATGGTATTAAGGAATGGAAGCTGAAGAGAAATGTACATTTTCTTTCGATGCAAATGGAATGAGGATAGTGCCGCCATTGTACTAAGACTTTCCTGTAACTTCAATGACAGTTAATTAATTCTGCTTATAAAATCTTTATTATTTGAACCATGTAAATCATATAACTATTGCCTTTAAATGTCCCTGCCTCATAATGTATCTGGTTTCATACCTTTGAAAGAGCTCTAGAAATGGCTTATTATATTCTTCCTAAGACAAATACATGCATTTTCAGGCCCACAGATGAAATCATTTGTTTATCTATTGTAAATATTCACAGCAGGAATGTCGCTTTACATATTTAATAAAGCTATATGTATAAATCACAACTAATGCGCATATTGATGCATTTAGTAACTAATGTCTCCAGATGAATAAGCTTCATGTCTTACTGAGTAGCAATAAATTATGCTTCCTTAAATCTGGACTCCTATGTCGTCTCTTGTGTTTTTCAGGTCATGTAATCTGATCACTAATCCCACACTGGTGCTGATACTTGAAATGTTTTATGTATGAGACAAGTTGGGCGAAAATTAAACTATATATTGTGTCACTAGATGTCAGCAAAGCAGTCCCAATGGCCCCTCAATAAGCAGCACATGTCTGCAGCAGAGGAGACTGCATTTTATTTAGGACCGCAGTTTTAGGACCACATTTCTAAGACGAACTTTTTTCATAGGGCAGACAAAATGGCAACCAGTTGTTTATTTAAAAAGGAACCTAGTTCTGTAGCCCACAGACACTGATTAAAAAAAAACTATATACAGTTTACGGTAGGTTAAATCTTTAGATCCAGAATTTATTAGAAAGAAAGTACTATGTGGATGGAACAAACTTTTAAAATGATAAATGCTCAGACAGAAAGTAGTATTTTTGGTGAGATGAACCAAAAGTCAAAGTCAGGTCATACATTCTGTCTTCTAAAACGTTTAAAACTATAAGTACCTGAAGAAAAATTATTATTTGGGTGGAATGAACCTTTACAACTATAAACACTTGGACAGAAAGTAGTAATCTAAGCAAAAATAAACCATTAAAACATTAAATACTTGGCCAGAAAGCAGTATTTTTGGTAGAATTTACCTTTAAAACCATAACTAGTCTGTTAAAAAAAAAGTGCTAAATAATCTTAGTTATGGTTAGTAGTTAGAAAACATTATTTGAGTGGTAGGTAAAAATCAACGATATTATGGCCTTAAAAATCCTTAAAGGTATAAGTACTTACACCGGAAGTAGTATTTTGGGTAGAATAAACCTTTTAAACTATAAATATTGGAAGTGTCATTAGAGTAGAATAAACTTTAAAAACTGAAAATATTTGTACATAAATTAGAATTTTTGGTGGAATCTACCTTTCAAACCGACTGCTAAAAAGTGCCAAATAAACTTATTCATGATTAGTAGTTAGAAAGTAATATATGATAGGTATCTAAAAATCAAGTTATATTCTGGCCTTTAAAATCTTTAAAACTGTAAGTACTTCGATAGAAAGTAGTATCATGAGTGAGATAAACCTTTTAAACTATGAACTCAAAAAATTGTCATTCAAATGGAGATATAAAACAATACATATTTGGACAGAAAGTAGAATTTTGGGTTGAATAAACTGCAGCGTCCTCTGCTGCAGACACATACTATTGATTTCGACAGACCTTTTAAATTTCTAATATCTCCCAAATTAATATCAAAAACACTGCATTCCTCTAATGTTGACATTATTTTAGACGGGGGTGGTTCTGTTACTGGTCCCTGTGTGCTGGTGGCGCTGCGCTGCTCCTCGGTGAGGCAGCACACAGACCGTCGGGATATGGAGTGTGAATGTTGGAGCTACCTGGGACATGTCTGAGTAGGAAACCTGCTTTATTTGCCAACGCGAACAGCGTCTAATCTCCTTGTTCAAGATGGGACAATGTGGCATCACGTCCTCGAAGACGGTGCTGGTCTTCCTGAACCTGATATTTTGGGTGAGTTTGGAGGTTTGCGCCAGTTTTAGACGTGCGTCACACAGCAGCGGCAGTTAGCATTTAGCGGCAGCTAGCGGCTAGCTTGTTGTGTTTATGTGCCGTCGGGCGATCAGCTGCTAAACTAGCCGACCTTTGTTTCTCCAGGGAGGGATCAGTTTGAGGGGACAGTAGCACAGATAGTACCTCAAATATAACATTTATTGGGTTCGTTAAGTTGTGAAATGAATCACATATATTACCGCGTTTTACAGCTAAATTATCCTTTGTTTATTATGCTGTTAGCTGAAGTTAAACGGTCACTTTTTGACCCCCTCCTCAGAGAGTAGTAGACTACCGAGCAGCAGACACATGAATCAGCAGAATATGTTGGTATTTGATTCAAATACCAGAAGACAGTTTAGCTAGTTAATTTGTACATTATTGTGTTTATTATACTAGTCTAGGTGGGTAAAGGTATTCTATACACTGTACTGACTGCTGTTAGTAAAGAGTTCTTAAGACACTTTATGGCAGTTTAAATGCAATGCTTCATATTCTATTAATTGATCCTAAAATGTGTGAAATTGCCATTCTGTTGTTTTTGTTTTCAAATCTTGATCTGCAAAGTGTCTATAGCTGGAAATACTCTAGTTTTCATGTTAGAGTTTTGTTATTTTCCACCATTCAGGATTAGGACAGTCATTGATGATGTAATAAAA
The DNA here is from genome assembly GCF_022539595.1 of Amphiprion ocellaris. NCBI lineage: Eukaryota > Metazoa > Chordata > Actinopteri > Pomacentridae > Amphiprion > Amphiprion ocellaris. The sequence continues at coordinate 11,465,185 of NC_072768.1, forward strand.
GTAATAATAGTAAACAGGGTTTAAAAAGTGCTTTGGCAGACAGCTAAAGCCAGATATCCAGAGGGTGAAATGCCTCCAAAATGTCAGACTGTAACACCAAATAATGCAAGGTGGAATTATAGTGAAATGAAGATACAGTAATTCAATATTAATAAATACAGTTAAAATAGTACAAACAGTAAAACTTTACTAAGCAATAAGAAGACATCATTGCATAAAAGCAAGTCTTTAAAAACTGGTTTTAAGAAGTGATTTAACACGAGTCACCAATTCTGTGAGCCTAGTCTCCTCAAGCAGGTCACTCCAAAGCTGAGGCGCACTGACGGCAAAAACACCTTCTCCTTTAGATAAAAAAGAGAAGTTGCTCTCCTTTAGATTTAAGCCCCAGGTTTGAAGTTGCCAGAAGTGTCTCGCTTGAAGATGCAAGACTGCAAGCTGGCTTATATGGGGACATCATTTCAGCTGCATTTCAGACCAAGACATGATTTTAAAATGACCAGTAAAATCAGCTACAAAAACCGATGAGTAGGTGTAGGTGCCGTGATGTCTTCTGCTAAAAGTAGCAAGAGGCTGAGCTGCTGAATTCTGAACTAGCTGAAGGCAAGAGAGTGACTTTTGGTTTAAGCCTGAAAGGACGGAGTTATAGGAGTCAAACACAGAGAAATGTTGAATACTGAACAATAGCTATCTTAAAATCAGCCCTATAATATTCTTTACAGCTGTCATGTTTGTCAGTGGTGCAGCAGAAGCCAGACAGTAAAATGTGAAAGAAGCACTAGGGGAACAACTTTCCCTGCTTCATTGACACTTGGTTTTCTTTTGTCAGCATGGGTGAAATGTTGATTTTTTTTTTGTCACCCACAGGCTGCTGCTGGTATCCTGTGCTATGTTGGCGCCTATGTCTTCATTACATATGATGACTATGATCACTTCTTTGAAGACGTGTACACTCTCATCCCAGCAGTGATCATCATTGCAGTTGGAGCCCTCCTCTTCATCACTGGGCTCATCGGATGCTGCGCTACAGTGAGAGAGAGCCACTGTGGACTTACAACGGTTAGTACATGGTAGAGAAAAGTAGTATATGCAGAAAAGAGGTACTTTAAGGTGTCAACATGTTAAGTTTGACTTGCTAAAAGAATTATGTCATTCATCACAGTTGATTGAACACAAAACTGCCTGATGCATAAACTAATAGGTATGAAGAAGGTAACTTGACGAGGCCAAAGTAGAAGACAGTATCTGTGGTCCGTCTGTCTAAACTCTTGAAATTCAATCCACAGTTTGTCGTCATTCTCCTGCTGGTTTTCATGACGGAAGTAGCAGTGGTGGTTCTTGGATATGTTTACAGAGCGAAGGTGAGAAAAGCAAATACAAGTCAGAAGACATTTGTTTTATTTTCTGACCACACCCACACAATCAGTCGCTGATAACTTAATCTCCTGTTGGCTATCATGTTGATTTGTATTGTCCAAGGAGATGTGTCAACAGATGATTAATCTCATACTCTTTATCAACTGCCAGGTTGAAGATGAAGTTAATAGTTCAATCATAAAAGTTTATGATGAGTACAACGGCACCAACAGCAACTCCCAGAGCCGAGCCATCGACTATGTTCAGAGACAGGTGAGGTCAAATATCCTGTTTCCTGTATCACCCGTGTGTCTGTTTGCAAGTACGTGGCACTGCTATTGTCTTTTCTTTGCTTTCATTTTCAGCTTCAGTGTTGTGGAATTCACAATTACTCAGACTGGCAAAATACGCGCTGGTATAAAGAATCCAAAAATAACAGCGTGCCCATCAGCTGTTGCAAAACTGTCACTGGAATCTGCACGGGGTCTCTCACTCATCCTGAAGATCTCTACCAAGAAGTAAATAAACTCCACATTTGTCAAGTTGTCCTACAAAAGACAGATTATTTTATCAATAGAATGACTTCTCCTAGTTTCACATGCTTAAACATGTTGTGTGTTTGTCAAGGGTTGTGAAGCTCTGGTTGTGAAGAAGTTGAAAGAGATCATGATGTATGTCATCTGGACCGCTTTGACATTTGCTGCCATACAGGTATTTCAATTCTGTCAATATACTTTGTTCCATACACCATTGTAAGATATTAACTTGGGAGGTGGCTGCCTGGAAAATGTTTTTGTTCTGCTTTATGTGTAAAGCAAACAGACGGTTAGGAGTGAGTATAAGGTCACAGACTTCAAGCTGCATGTACCGTTTCTGTTTTTTGTCACCCGCAAACCAGGTGTGTCTCAGAATCAACCACGAATTAGAAACTATTTATGGATTCATTCTTTCTGTTTAAAATTCGCTGTTGCTTTTTTTGATAATAAGGAACAGACAGCAAGAGCTAATCAAACAATTACAAAAATATGTTAAACATTGACTTTTAATAAGCTCAGTAGCTGGATTGTAATTCTATATGAGGTTGAGCAATAAGTTTCCCTTTTATCTTCAGGTGAGCTTGTGAAGTGATGAGGCAAAAATCTGCAGGATTACTCTCAAGCATTATAGTGTTAATTAATCCTGCCTATTTATCTTCTGATATGCTATTCCACACCATGACGCCTTAAATGCCAGTAACATAAAGGCTCTCTCATCCTTCTAGATGCTGGGGATGCTGTGTGCGTGTGTCGTGTTGTGTCGCAGAAGCAGAGATCCTCCCTACGAGCCTCTTATTACAGGGGGCACCTATGCATAAAGGAAAACACGTTTCTCACCGTAACAATTTACCTGTCATTGGTGAGAGCATGAAAGTAATCTATTACCACACTAACCTTAACACACTAACCACGGTAATCTTATATAACCTACCTGTTTTTCCAAAAAGCTCTTTGTCAAACCTGTAAAAAGCCAATGAGAATGAGACATTGACTTTGTTCTTTTGCTCCGAGGATAACATGAGGATACGTAAGGCCTCATTCTTACCAAACTCAAACCTTGTTAGTCATGTATAGAGTGAAATGTGAGCAGGGTAATTTCCTCATGCTAGTTTGCACTGTGGGTATGGCTTATACATTATATTTTATTCTAAAATCTGTCATTTACTTGAATGAAAGACTGTATAGTTTTACCTTGTACCTCCACTGCTACTGCTACTGCTATTCTGCTACAACTACGGCTATTCCTAGCTCAGTTAAGGTTGAAACTTTACCTTTCACCAGCAGCATTCTGTCAAATAACGGTCAACATCACAACCCAAGTAAATGGCACAAGATGTTTTTGTGTGTCAGCGGTGTAACTTAACTGGCTTTTGCTTGTCTGAGCTGTATTTTAAGAATCAAGCATTTAGTATGGGGGTGGTGTTTGAAGTGGTAATGCATTCTCAACTCAAGGTAGACTTTGTCTCATAGCTGTTTGGTTTGTTTTTGTCTCAACAGTCTACTGACACTAATTTTAGATTATGATTTGCTGATATGTAGCAGCGAGGAGACACAAGAATGTAAATAAGGATGGTGAAAGCTGGAAATTAAATATGTTTTCTGGTTTTATTTCCATGTCAGAAATGTTTCATTTTTTAACAGATGTTTTTTTCTGTTCTATCCACATATAGCCAAAATTCCTTCTGTGTTGTCGCTGAAAAAACAAATCACTTAAGTTCCAAAAAAGAGAGGTTAAAGTTCAGGTGTTTCTCTTAAGCTGTCACATGGTTTGTTCCATGTCAATTCAAACTTTATCACTTCAGTTTGAAAACTCTTCAAACCATGTTAGTGGTTTCCGATGAACTGAAGTAGAGGTGGTGAGAAACCTGACTAAAATTACGTTTTGTAACACCTAGTCACCACTGAAACACCATTGTGTGCACTGAGATGCTTAAAATGGCAGTTAGAAGAATCCACTTCGGTTACTTGATAGACACTGTGTTAGCAATGTCGCCCAGTGCCGAGTAACAAGACACCGCTGGACCAAAGAGAGCAGACGACTCAGCCACATGACCCGAGACAAGCTCACGGTCTGAGCTGCTTTAAAAATAGCCTTCACCACAGTAAATGCATCACAGGATGAAAAAAATACAGCAATGCCACATTCAATGCTAAATTAGCAGCTTTCTTAATTATCTTTGGCCAAAAATAATGTTAATGGTACAAAAACAAATGTTAATTTGTCTTTTATGTTGAATAAATACAGATAAATGCCCCACAAACAAACAGTTTTGCATTCAAAGTACAAATAATAATTACAGTTAGAAATTCTACACAGGCCAACAACAGAAATACAACATAACCATCTTTTAAAACATAAAATGTACAAGAATACAACAGTATATCAAACTCTAGTGCCATAGTCCTGTGCAAGATATCAGTAAATCTCCCAGCTGGCATCGGTATGAGAAGCACTCAACACCAGCAGGGAAGGAAAAATAATATGATACATATAATATTTTGAATTCCACTGCATACATGCTGATGCAACTTGAAGCCTCTATGTTGCTTTTTGAAAAACATAATTGCTTATATTTGTAGAAACCAGACAATCACTGTAAATAGGTGCAATGTGCTGTTGTCAGTCTTTCATTCTAGGGTCAAATCCACAGCCATGCAATATTGTCAGCCACAGTGCTACCATTAGGTGGAATCAAAGTTGGAAACATTCAAATCCTACTCATAGGGGCTTCAGTCATGTATGTAAGTGAAATGTGAGATCAAATTATCAAGGTATTTGAAATGACGAGTCCTTTTGAAAATGTACATGTGGAAAAGTAGTCGTACAGTCCTGCATACAGCTGTCATGTAAACTCACTATTTAGCTAGATAAGAGCCTGGAACCAATCCTGTGAGGCCATTTCTTTTCACCATCCACCAGCCATCCTCACCTTCCTCTAAGACAACAACAACATCCCCAGCCGACAGACAGAGTTCATCCTCTCCCTAAACAAGGAGCGAAATGAGCAGTCAGCAGATTATTCTTCAAATGAACAAGTGTTAGAACATGTGAAAGTGTCCCATGTAGAGGTGTAGAAGAGAGCCTGACCTGTGCCACATAGTCATACATAGCTTTGTAGTCCGCACTGCTTGTCTGCGTCGCCTGATATCCAGGAATGGAAGCATAGACTCCATCCGATGTTTCTGCTGTGGAGAAGTAATCAGTTACAAGTTATAATTTGCAGTCAGGAGTTTCATATCTCATCAGACCTTTGACAAGCTAAAAGAAATGATTTGAAATGGTTTTTAAGAGGATGTGACCTAATAATGTATATTATGTAACAGTGGGTATTGTCGCATATTTTCCCAATACAAAGCATGTCATTTCTCACTTGTTAGTCAGGTTTGCTTTCCTACTATATTTAAAGAGGCAGAAGTTGGACTTTGAAATCATGACCTGTTAATTTTAGCTATTAATTTAAACACTTCCGCTCGCGACGATGACTTCTGCACAGATATGAAAGATGTTAAAACTGATTTACACTACTGAGAGGCATATTTATTGTAACACAGACGCTTGACAGATTACAGAAAAAGCCAACATGAAGTGTCTTAGTAAGATGTTGGGGCATTAGGTGGTGCCACAGCAGCTTTAGTGCTCCTTGGCATTGAATTTCCAATCAGTCTCTGTAACTCTACTGGAGGGATGAACACCATTTAAAAAAAAAAAAAAAGATAACAGCATAACACTGTCATTAGACCTCCTCACTGCTGGGATCAAGTGTTCACGTTTAACTTTTAATTCGTCTGTACTCCACCATAAATGCATTTTTAATCTTTTTTTGTGTGTGTTTAGTATGCCTCTGCCCCCAACAAGCTGATATATGTGTATTTTTAACTGCAAAAGTGCCCCCTCTATATACCACTGGTTGGGTATCATTTGTGTCACAAATAACTACGGTGTGAAACAACATCTTCTGCTGCTCGGGCCAAATGGCTTTCACAATCACATCTGTCATCATTTAGACATTGCAATGTTAATTGAAAGACTTTATTTGCCTTACCAGGAGGTTGCACAATTGGTTCATTGATGCTCGTTTTGGAGCCGCTGGAGCTGCTCCCCTGCAGGAGATTTGAAAACCTAGAAATGTTTGTAAACCTAGAAATTGGAGAAAGGAATTAGTAAGAGTGTAAAAAACCTATTTTGCAAAAAGTTCCATTATCATTGTATAATCCTGACCTTTTCATAACTCCTCCTACAAATCCAGCACTGCCATTTCTCTCAGCTGCAGGATTCCTCTCGTAGTAATTTTGGTACTCAATTGGGGCTGCAGAAAGACGATTACATTTCAGTCAATAAAAATCTGCCACTTCAGAGGTAATATCCAGTTTGACAATGCATCACCTGCTCCCTTGCCAAACACTGAGTTGTGTCTTCAAGCACCAGCTGAGAGATAATATTAAAATGTTCAACTGGGAACATATTCAAATCCAGATCAGGAAGACAGCATGGTGAGTGCCGACAATACCTGGAGGAGAAGAACTGGTTCTTTTAGACTCCACAAAGCAGTTGTTGTCTGCGTTGATGTCGCAGTTTTCCAGTGTTTTCCTCACGTTCTCGTAACACTGAAAAAGAGGTTTGTCCAGAATGAATTCCAAATATTACAGTAGAGCGTGCTGGCTTTCTGAGGGTCTGTCCAGTACAGATATGTGAAAACAGTGGTCCCTACCTCATCATCTTTCACACTCTGCATTGATAAATGGTTACAGTGCACCCACAGGGCATTTCTTAGTACGCTGAGGCGGTCTTCTTCTTGCTGCTGAAACATCTGTAAAAAAAAAAAGTTTGATTACAAATCTTGTAAATAATCTCAAAATACATTGGTGTGCACACAATTCATAAGTAAGTCATGCAACTGGCAACTTCTTGCACAACAAAAGTGTCCAACATGGCCTTTAGTCTCTGTGATCTGTCTCCTCAAAGTTTCCTTCTCAAAGCTTTAGTTTGAATGCTTTTTAATGCTTCACAGCTTTCAGACATGCATCTATGTTTTTCTCACTCCATGTGCAGCTTTAAATTTAACATTTGACTTGAGCTTTCTCTCGTTTCCTGGTTTATTTTGCGTGCATTTAAATGCTATGTGTGGTGATACACCAACTACAGCTGATCTTACAGGGATGTATAGAGTTGTTGAATGCCTGCTTAAGCTCTGTTTCTGTTATCTCAAAAAGGAAGAATGTGCTGGCCGGAAACATTTTTGTAGATTAGTGACTCACTATGTGACCCGCTTGTGGGAAGTATTACACATCACAGGCATCTGGTACTGCCACTTTTGGTGTAAGTCTGTACATTTTCAAAAGCATCAAGTGTGTAGTCATCCCTTGATACAAACCATAAAAGAAGGAATACAGCTCTTAGTGCCATACCTCACAGGAGTCAATGTGTGTTGATTCCCACTCTTGGCGGACCTTGTCCAGCTGTTCAATGTTGGAGATGTACTGTTTCTCTAAAGACAAATGAAATGATTGCAAAGAAAGTCATCATCTTCTGTAATGAAGATTTAACAGCAAAGAGTTTAAATGCACTATTGACACATGCTATGCTATGCAAACAGTACATGAGTTTATGCACTGCCTCAAAAACTATTTCTGGAATCCTCAGTAAGAGAGAAGTTAATGTGACCACCATCCTCAAAAAAACAGTTCTGGTAAGCCACAGCAGCTTCCTGCATGAAATGACACCTTTGTTGCTAGTATATGACATATAACTTGACTTATTATTAGCCCTTACCAGCCTCTTCTGCAGCCTCTCTGCACTGTTTAGATTTGTTGTTCATCTAAAAGAGAAAACACTGTGTCAACTTAAAGCTGTTAAAAACAAACAAAAACTGTGTAATAAATCCGAAGCTTATGATGACTACATTTTGTCAGTGTTGTTTAAGACACTGGCAGTTAATTTTAAATATGTATATATTTATCTTAGGGCTGCACAGTGGCGTAGTGGTTAGCACTTTCGCCTTGCAAATAGAAGATCCCTGGTTCACGTCCCGGCCTTCCTGGGATCTTTCTGCATGGAGTTTGCATGTTCTCCCTGTGCATGCGTGGGTTTTCTCTGGGTACTCCAGCTTCCTCCCACAGTCCAAAAATATGCTGAGGTTAATTGATTAGTCTAAATTGCGCTAAGGTGTGAATGTGAGTGTGATTGTCTGTATATGTAGTCCTGCAACAGACTGGCGAGCTGTCTAGGGTGTCCCCTGCCTTTGCCCCAAGTCAGCTGGGATAGGCTCCTTTTTATAGTATTATGATAATTCTACTTATTTTTCTTAGGTAACACTTTACAATACACTTACACTATCATTGTGAGTAGTTGCTACTAATGTGTGTGGAACAAATCAGGAACCACTTGATAGCTGTTAACAAATACTTCCTGATTAACTCTGAATAACTGAGGGGTTTCCTGAGAGCAGGCTCAGTGGCTGATACAGTCTATGGTGTCAACATATCAATAAATAATTGTTTTGTTGAATCGCCATACCTTTCACTTTCTAAATTAGCAGCATAAACAGTATAAAACTGAGACCTCGTTAATCAGTCATGTTCTAATCATTAGTTTCTCTTTTTGTGCACTCCATTACTTCAGGACAAATTAACATTAATAATGTACCACTTTACCTAATGGGGCCACAAAAAGAAAAAGCAGTGATCAGATAATCACTAAGTAATAAGGGATTACATAGTACTCAGTGTGATGTATTAATGAAAAGAGTAACTAATGATTTGTCACTAGTTTTGTGTGTCTGTTTCTGGTTCAGAGTTAAATAAGAGCAACTCAGAAGAATATCTGTTGTATATCAGTTGACAAAAAATGCATATATAGACTAATCATCACCTAATTATTATAAATTTTTAAACATTTTCTGGTCTTTTCTCCATTAGCTTGTCATTATCTGCTGTTATGTCCTCAATTGTGGGTTGCTCTGGAAGAACTACAATGACACATTTAGGTTTTCGTCTGCTGTTCTTCTTTTAGCAAACAATTGTATAAAATATTAAATGATTCTTTATAGTTTAATTATTTTATTAATCTTGTCTTTTTGCATTTACATTGTCATTATTATCCAAGTTCTTACTTGTATGCCTACATCCTTTATTTTCTTCTTTGGCTGTATTGTAAATGGGGTCTCCAAACCTCCACATGTCCCAAGTTGAAAGAAAAGGAAAATGAATTAGTGTATTGATGAATAAGCCGGTCTTTACTGATTTATTTCCCACTCATTCTTCTGTATCTACTCACAGGTTGTGTACTGTAAAGTGTAAAATATAACCTTCCACTTGTGTGAAACATAAAAACATAATTTTTCTAGAGAATCCAACAGTTAAACACGCAAAATGCTAATGATTGAAACATTCTTAATGTTGCTTCAGTCAGATACTTTAGCTTCACTGTTTAGAAAGATGTATGTTCAGAGTTTGACACAATGAGGCTGTTGAAGCGACAGAGATGTTTCTCTGATCTCACCTCAAATCTGACATTGTGTACCAACAAGCGTGAATTTGTGATATTACAACTGTTTTGGGAGCAGCTTATGGTCCAACATTCAGCTTAAATAATTATAATGTTGAAACCTGAAATTTTCAGTTCATATCCATTGAGAACTGATTTTTTAGTGAAGGAGGAGAAGTCTTTTGTCCCTTAATCATGCATTTATTTTATTATAAAATATATAATATTACTCAAAGCAGCATATTTTTTGTGTCTCTAGGGATCTTAAAATACTCTTTGGCTTGACTTTTTATAAAAAGTGGGAAAAACACTTAAAGCTTTGTACAGAATAAGGCAGAACCTAGTAGACAACACTCCCTCTTTAAAAAAAAAACTAAAGCTGTTTACAGATTTACACCACAGACCAGATTTACCTTCTCAATCTGTTTGGGAGTGGATGTGGGAGTGTTGCCCGTCTTCTCAGCCGTTTGTTCGGCGTCATCCGCCTCCTTGCAGCGCTGCTCGTAGGATCTTTTCGACTGGGTGGGAAACAGAAGAGAAACCGCATGAAACCACAACACCCATGCTTTGCATCAGTGTCACTTTGTTTTATGAACACTTGACAGGAAAAGGGGGGAGCTTCAGACAAAAAAGAGATGCCATGCATGTGCACCAGGAGAAGCAAAATAGATCGCACACTTCCTTCCTCACAGTGGAGAAAACGCATCAGCTCTGGCTCTTAAATGTATCTGTAACACGACCACTGACATTAACTTACTGTGAAAACATCTGCCTCCTAGATATAGAAAGCAATGCTCTTCTCTTACAGGTTTTCACAGAGAAAACTTTGGTGCACTTCAGGTCATTTTTTTTTTCCATTTGAGTAACAAATCTTTTGTCAAAACTGAAATGTTCTGACCCACAAATGTCTGATGTGTACCATGATAACACAGAATGATCTTACTTCTATGGTCTTCTTGTAGAGGGAGACTTTTGTCTTCTGGATCTTCTCCATGATGGCTTCAAACTAAAGGTTGGCAACATTTAAGAAAACAGTCAGAAAACCACAGAAAGAAAGAGAGGAAACTCTTTTTGATTTCCTCTTTATGCAAATAAACTGGAACCAAAAAAAGCATTTCATGGATACCTTTTTTCTCTGTTCTTTCTGTCGCTCTCTGAACTGCTCCATTCTCTTCACCTCCTCCTTTAGGAGCCCAGACAGCTGAATGTGTAAGTTTCCTGTGTTTTCAATTTCTGAGAAATCACCAGAATATACAGCTTAAAAAACAAAACACAGAGCTGACGGGCCTAAAGAAATACTTAAGCAAAAACATTAGGTGAGATATATGTTGTGCTTACGTGTTTTCATTTCATCGAATGATGTTCTCAAAGTGCTGGAAAAGGGAATGGATGAAAGGCATTTGTTAAAGATGCTAACATTGACTACACTGACATTTGAGAGAACAATAAGCATATTCACACACACACCTACCAGATCTCGTATAAACCCCCAGCCTTGCGGGCTATTGTGATCAGTTCCTTTCCATATTTCTCCTCTGCTGATGCCCTACATTGACATATAAAAATAATACAGCAAAACCACATTTAAATGAGCTTGCTTTATTAATACATGTATAGTTTACCGGAAATCCGTGAGCCCACCTCATTTTAAGCAGCTCCTCCATGTCTTTGCACGTTCGGCGTCCATCATTAAGTCTTTGAATAACAGCCTCATAACCAGCGTTGCTGATGAAGTCCTCTCCCTGGAACCATAAAGCACCACATATGTTCAGTAATCAACTTAATATTAAGATCAGGTATTAAATATTGGAATTTAAACAACAGTGTTGCTGATGATCACCTTTAAACAACAGCTGATGATTTGAATGAAACAAGCTTTACTGAGAAGACTGTGCCGTTGTTGAGATTTTTTTTTTTTCTCTTTTCCATTCAGAGGTATTGTGGTATCTCTCAATAGTAAAATGGAAACTGCTATGTACTGAGTTGTGAATGGAAAGCAACCAAGTGTGGGAAGCACCAAAAGTCCCAAATCATTTAAAAATCATATAGAATTACATTTGACATCTGAACACTGAACTTAGAACATTGAAGAGGGATGAGGAAGCACACAACTTCACATTGTCAACTGAACCTATGGTAGAACCCAGCTGATAATTGACTGACCAGTTCCTTCTGCTTTGCTCGTGGTTATGGTATAACAATTTTAGTGTGCTGTTAGCTGGTTGAGCTTCTTTTGCATTGTTGCATGTTTAAAGGTACCCTGGACATTTCTGGGAAAGTGGAGTGAGTCGATCAGAGGCACAAAAGAGAGATGCGAGTTGTCCGATTGTCCCTTAATGATGCATAACACATACTTACCATCATATCGTCAGTGTGGTGAGGTGCTATTTTGGTGTTGTTCTAAACTGGAAAATGTGTTGCTGAGAGATACCTGATAGGTTTGTGTGACATATCTGGTTTTAGATAGATTGGAGAACACGACCACAATCCAGAAATGAAAGTGTTTTTGCTTATCAGTACTATTGCTTACAGTAACTATTCATTAAGTTAAGACAACTAGGACATAATGCTTACTTAACTGTAGTCAGGCATTGGTATGTGGTCAATACTTTCCAGATAAATTAAAAAGCATAAATACAATACAAGTGTGTTTCAAAGCTCCAGTGAACATACTGACATAACACACCACCGGTTTCACAGTTCAGCAAATCTCATGGTCAGCCTCAGCTGTGAGCATAATCATCACCAACAAAATAAGAAAATAACAGCATTTTACCAACTCACCCAAAAGGCATCTTTAAATTGTGACGCCATCTTTGCAGTTGTTTAAAGGAGCCTCTGTTGGAGAATTCACTCGACTTTAAATCAAACTCCCAGCAGCGTAGCAGTGCGTTGTTTGAAGCGAGTCAAACAGGTCATGACACATTCAGGAACCAAGCTTTCATACGGCAACTCTCACTCGCTCACTCATTTGATTTAAATGAGGAAGAGCTGCGACATGACAGCGGTTGCCGCAAGTCAACTGACATGTGAAGTGACAGTTAATGTGGTGCAAAAAAAGACCATCTCCTGAATGTCATCAAAACAAACTCCCATTTATTTCAAGTTACAGAGCTGTTGGTTTGCATCAACAAAATGGGATTTCTGTATTTTGGTTAAAACATCATTAAAAAGTAGTTTTTGTCCTTGTAGTGTAACATTTGTGCAGGAATTCCCCAGAATATTATGCAAACCAGTACCCTGTGTCCGCAATATGTACGATTTAGTAAAGCTTCCGACATCCAGATTTTGCTGACAGTCATTTTAGACGACAATCCTTTACAACATATCAGGCCTGTGCTGCAATATGGGTTATTTGCTATTGCAAATGATCATTGACAGATAGGATCTCCATGCTCCAGAGAGTGACACCCTGACTCATTTCTCAACTACCTCAAGGAGAAAAAAACTACAATATATCTTCATGAAAACAAATGAGACAATGCTGCAATAAACAAAGAACACATGGCTACAACTCGTCGTGTGATACATGCAGCTGTCTGCCGTAGTCTGTCACTTCACTGTTCATGAATGTTTCTTGATTTTTCAAAACTTCAGCCTGTGAGAGCTTCCCATCTCCATCGTGGTCCATTTCTTTGATGAGGTGAAGAGCCTGTTGATGAAAGGAGAGCAAAACAAGGAGAATACCTCAGTGAATATGCTACCATACCATCTTGGGGAAAAAAAATATAATACTTTAATAACATAGCTAAAGGAGCATATTTTGTTCTTCCGATGCATTCTTTTTCGTATAAGGAATAATTGTTTGTTGGTCCAACACACAACATCTTTACAACAGAATGAATGTCATGAAAGAATCAAATATGCACAATATTAGAAAAGATCACAAGTTAGTAATGAGACACGCATCTGAGACACATAGAGTTAATGAGGATGTTGATTTGTTGGTGTAGTGTTGTAGGGCTCTTCCTTGGCAACATTTTTTGGGGACAGGATCATGTTGTTGGACATCATCCATCACGTAGCAGATTTTCTGTCGTACCACGTTGTCTGAAATGTTTTCTCAGACTTCAGATGGTAAAGTTGTAGACAATCAAGCGCCTGGTTCCAGCTATTGCTATCATATCAGCATCCAGCAGCCAACAGCCTGTTCTCACCTTTCTCGTCATTCTGTGGCTTCGTGTTATTTGAATACAGCTGAATTTTAAGGTGGACGTTTATAGTCACTGGCCTGACGAGTGTCTGTGTGCTGGTCACACTATCTGATGGTTGTCCTTTAAAGATACACTTGGCTAGAGTGTGGATTAACTCAAATGTGGAGAATTTGTCACCAGATGAACAGTTCAAAAGCATTTTATGCACAAGTGCCTGAATGTAACCCTTTTTGAAAAAGCCAAACTAAACAATCATATTTTCACCTTTTTCTATTAGTCAGAAAATAAGGTAATTTGCATGCAGTGTTTTTGTTCTGGGCACATGATGGAACAGCTGAATCTTACTTCCTCTCTTGCTGAACCATAGCTATTAGGTGCGACCCATCGGAGCTGCTCCTCTCGATCCAGCTGGCCATCCTTATCTTGATCATACAGTTCTTTGAATCGCACTGTTTCTTCAATCTCCCACTGTGACGGAGAATCCTCTGGTAAACAAAAAACACAATGTTAATCATGTATAGGTGGCAGAGAGTGATCCACAGCAAAAATAAACAGAAGAGACTGCTGTTTGAATCCATGAAGAAGACTTGAGTTTGCCATAATAACAAAGGCATTTTAGGGTTTTTTTTGGTTGGCTTTATTCAATAAGTAGAGATGCAGACAGGAAAGCAGGGAAATGAATGTTTGGAGGACCTGCAGTAAAGGGCCACGAGCTGGAATGGAACCCAGGCCACTGCATAGGGGATTATAGCTGCTGTTTATTAGTCACCTGGCCAACCTGTTGAGCTATCTGGGCATCCAGGCAATCCAGTTTTGAAAAGAAGAGTGCTTAGGAATTTTTGGTATTTTTTTAGATCCCATCTAAAGGTTGTTCTATTACTGCGCACACTGTTTATCAGCTTTGAAATCGGTAGGAGTGTCTTCTCCTGCTTTTGTTTGCTCTGCTTTGTCTCTTGAGTTGCTCTCACATTGTGGGCAACTTGTGGTTGCAGTGGGGAAACACTGTTGTCTCTTGTTTTGTGGTTATATGGGTACTTTGGGTGTACGTTCGGGGGTTTGTTGTGGGGAGAGTATTCACCTCAACTCTATGGCTATTTGTAATTTTGTTGTTTGTTCTATCTAAATGGTTAACACCAACATAAATTCCAGCATTGATGGCTGAGTCACACCTCTCAGAGTTATTAGCTGGAATAGTAGAGGCATATGTAACCCTGTCATGAAGTTTAAGGCTTTTATACAATTGAAGCATTGAAATTCTGCTATAGTATTCTTACAGGAGACTCATCTTGGGTTTAAAGACCAAATTTCCAATTTTACTACTGGGCCGCTCATGTCCATAAACTTTGCTATTGGATGTACTCTCCAAGTTCCTCTTGGTATAAATTGGAGTTATCATCTTGTAGAGGTTCCTCTATACCTGCTTTACTTCACTCCTCGTTGCCTATAAAACCTTCATTATATACCGATAATCAAGTGGTTCTTAACACACTTCAGATCTGGTATCAATTTAGACAGTGCTTTAAATTCTCAGATGCATCTTCCTTAGGTCCATTAACCAACAACCACTTATTTCCTCCATCACTTTTGGACCCGATATTTTCAGCAAGGTTATTAAACAATTCAAAAATCTATACGTACGCGGTGTCTTTGAGAGTTTCGGTAACCCGACCTCTAGGTATGACCTCCCTCCTTCTCACTTGTATCGCTATTTTCAAATTCATGATTTCGTCTCCAAATGTTTCCCTAATTTCCCCTCCACCTCCAGGACAGCTTTAGGAAAACTTGCTCTCACACAGTTCTCATCAGACAAGTTTAATTTCCAACATATACAACTTCATTTTGTCTTTAAGTAGTCATTCTAGTACCAAAATTAAGAATATGTACATGGGAAAAGGAACTGGGAATCCAACTGAGTGAAAATCTCTGGCATCATGCTACAGACAGGATACGGTCTACCACCTCTTATGCTTGTCTGGGACTTCAATTTAAGGTTCTGCATTGAGTCCATTTCTCTAAATCCAGAATTTCTGAGGTGGGATGGGGTGGATGGGAGGGGGTTATGTTATTCTATATCTATATTGTTCTCTTTCTTTGTTTTGCTTTTGTTTGCATGTGCGTGTATGCATTCATACCTGCGTTCTTAAATGTATGCATGTTAAAAAAAAAAAATTCTATGGTCTTACCTTCACCACGGACATCTCCGATAAATTCATTTAAAGTAATGAATCCATCTTTATCGGTATCATATTCACTCAGCACATCTTCAATGGCAAAGTCCTGTTAGAAGAAGAAGGAAAATCAATCATTTCTAAAATGACATACAAAGTGCACTCTTATAATGGACAGATAAGTGCATTATCATATCAGATTCTTGCAGGAAACTTGTCTTACAGCCATGTGATCCACTTCAGAAGGATGTGTGAAGGCAAGAAACTCGGTTACATTCAGGCCTGGTGTGCCGTCCACATCTGCAAAATCAAAGCGTCTCCTCTCCTTCAGGTGGAGCTAACACGGAAACGAGCTGGATTAATGTCTCAGAGAAGATTAGGCTGTGGCATCATGTTCTACCAGGACAGTTAATGTATCCCTACATGTCTAAGGGACTCTTGCTCTGGATCTTCCAGAACGGCGTCGTCATCGAACCTAAAAAGCTGGTCATGAGCGACCGAGTTGTATTCCTCCCACGTTACAACACCGTCTTTGTCAATGTCAAACTCAGGGAATCGCTCCTCTGCATCATCCAGAGCGTATTTTCTGTAGATGTGCTGAATCCACAGAGTGATCTCCTCTGTGGATAAAACAGACAGCAGGATGAGTTTGGATTTTAATCTCTTTTTGTTTCATCTTTGCTCTTTTTCCAGCAACACAAAGTTACCTGCACTGAGCAGATTGTCACCATTTGTATCAATCTTCTTCACAATTTCCATCATCTTCCTCCTCTGATCTGCTGGGCTGAGTTTCTTTAGCTCCTCGGTGTTCTAGAAATGCATGAAAATAAGTAGGGTAAAGAGTGAGGTAGAAAGAGTAAAGTAGATGGAAAGTGTGAGAAAGTAAATATTAAGCAACCTCATCTCCCAGCAGAACATTCATGTCGTGTTCAGGGTTGTGTTGCTGGCCGATGTAGTGATCCTCATGAAGATGTTTATGGGAGCTTTGTCCAAACCCAAAGTGAAGCAACAGCAAGACCAGCAATGTTGTGGATTCCATCTGGTGAATAATACAACTAATTAAGAGCAAATAAATGTGATATAGGAGTTGAAAACAGTGTAACCATAATTGACAAAATGCAACTATGCAGCCTGGTGGCCAGATGGTGGGAAATCAGAAGAGAAACCTGCTGAATTCAATGTGAATTACTGCTGTTGAAATGGTGAGTGACCGAACAAAAATACAAAAGGCAAAGTAGGAAGATTATAAGTTGCCGAAATGTTAATTGGTTACTCTTTATGCTCAATTGCTTGAGAGAAACAGAGAGTGAATGAGAAAGATAAAGGAGTCAAGAGCAAAAAAAACAAAAAAAAAACAACAGCATCAGTCAAAGCAAATGAATAAAGTTAAATACAACGCAAACATGCCAATTACAAAATGACTGTGACAAAGCTAACAAGTAATGTAAACAGCGGAGGTTGACGTTACCGTGCAAAGTTCTTCTGCAAGTGTTTACACTGGCGTCAATTAGACTATTAGAAGAATCTGCTTCTGGTCACAAATTTCAAAATAAAAGTTTTGGCATTCTGAGCATCCCAAGAAAGGGGGACTCATGCATGCAAAGCCAAGTTTATAGAAGCCGATGCATGCAAAACAAACAAACGAACAAACAAAAAACATTCAAGGAATGCACAATGTAATATGTAGTTGTACATGCACAGGCTTTCCTAAAGTTTTTTTTATTATTATTTGCAATGCAGGTTGCTCTTTATTAACGTCTTGCTACTGTTTGAAGGTAACTTTACAGATCCTGTGAGATCAACCTAACATCAATCATCGTCCCGCCCGATTTTCTTCGTTGCCATGGTAGACAATTTGAAGTCCCGCCTAAGAAAAATCTGTCCCACCCTTTAACCTAAATTTCACTGTATCTGATTGGCTGGCACGTACGTTGGGTCCACGTCCCTGTGAATTCATTGGACAATTCCGCCGCCGGTCAAACGTGTAAACTCAACACACTTCCTGCTTTGTGGTTAGGTTGTCCTCGCTGTCATGTATCTATCTGACATGTTTTTCCATCAGCTCTGACAACAAGACAACTTTGTCCGTAGACTTTTATTTCTCACCGACCGAGCGCTGAAAACACGGCGGGTCCATGTCTAAAGACAACCGCCATGATGGACGACGGCGCGGCGCTGGACAGCACCGTCTCGGGCCGAGAGTCAGCCAAGGAGGTGACGGGAGGGAGAGGTCTGGTAGCAACAGCTCAGGCTCCTCGCATGGAGGAGGCAAAAGCAAAAATGCGTCCATAACCGCTTTGAAGGTATGTGTTGAGCTGTAGCTCCTTGCTACTAGGTGAAATATGGAAGTTAATTTAGCCAGACGCTCAAATGTGGATGCATTTTTAGCTAGCCGAGCTAAACGTGTGGCTAATTGAGTCTGGGGGGAGTTAGCTTACAGTTCTTGCGGTAAACGAACTTTCTTAGGTGACATTACCTGTGATTTTGTCAGTTCTAGGGAACCTCCTTCGATTTCTGTATTTTTACCATCAGATGTAAGATTTATTTAAGGTTTTTGTGCATATCTATCTATCTATCTATCTATCTATCTATCTATCTATCTATCTATCTATCTATCTATCTATCTATCTATCTATCTATCTATCTATCTATCTATCTATCTATCTATCTATCTATAATCATATCACAATTAAAGCCAAACTGTGACAAGAAATGGAGTGTTAAATGAAGTCCCACAGCAGGATTGAGGACGAGTGTGCATCAAAGCATCTTGCTGTCCTGGTTTGCCCCAACTTCCTCTTGCACACTTTCTAAGATTGTACTATTTCTGTTCAGTGAAACCATGTGGGATTGTGTGCCTTGTCCCCCAGCAGCTTATGAATCACTGAATGCCGAGTCCAATCAGATCCAGAGCATCCCTCTGTGTGGCTATAGCTTTGTGTGTGTCTGACCCTGCAGCTATCCTCCCATCACTGGGAACGCAGGATGGGGGACAGAGAGGCAGGCCTGGTGTGTGCACATGACTGCGCAGTGTTGTGGCAGAAGGAGAGTGAGAGATGAGAAACCGAGAGAGAGAGTGGGGGCTCTGATGCAGAGCAGGGAGAGAAGAAGAGAGGCTGTAAATATAGGGAGCTGCATGCAGTGGCAGGCAGATAGGCAGCAGCAGGCATTGAGTCGGGCCTAAGAACTGGCTGCTAACTCAGCATAGTGCTGAGGGCTCAGGCTAGATTACAGACTGAGTTACAGATAGAGTAGTCTTAGTGAAAGGGAGGACTGGTGGTTATTGAGCACTTGTCTCTCTCGTCCGGCACTGGGAGAGGAGTTGACACAGCTGGGCAAGTTGCTATAGCAGTGCGGACTACACAGTAGGAGTCTATTTTGGTCCTGCTGTCAGATGACGATGTCACCTTGCACAAGTGGCAACGCTGGTGAGGGGGAACAGGTTGCCTGAAGTGGGCTGCTAAGTATGTCAGGAGTGGATAAAGACGAGGAGCCTGCTTACAGACTGTACTTCTACTCTGTATGTATCATCTAACATTCTAGTTTGCACTGTCTTTCCTAATAAGCTAGCTCTCCCCCACCATCTTGCTATTTGCATCTGTTTGTGGACCTTGCCAAAAGGGAAACCTTACACTTGTCTCTTACTCAGCACAGTCTAGAAAATAAACGTGCTCTCCAGTGTATGGGGAAGCACTGCATGGCAAGAGAAGATAGCAGAAGTTATGCTCTACAGTATTCTCCTATAGTGCAGCCCAGAGGACAGCTTGTTTGCAGCTGATTAAGTGGATCAAGAGAATGTTGCTGTAAGCCTTTTTTGCCTCAGGCTGCTTCACACAGATAGCCATCAGTTGTGAGTCAGTAAGGGTTTCTCGAAACACTCATCTTGTCATCCAGTGGCTGCCAAACATAGGAAATACATTGTAAACATTTTCAGTCATTAGCTGGGTTATGGTGCATCGATGCTGACTTACCTGAGTGGTTCTTGCTCGTTTTGGCCGGTCTGTGTTGCTTGATGTTCTTTTCATCTCTCTGTAGTCTTTTCTGCTGGCAGAATAAAGCCCGGACCACTTG
This sequence comes from Amphiprion ocellaris, assembly GCF_022539595.1. Classification (NCBI taxonomy): domain Eukaryota; kingdom Metazoa; phylum Chordata; class Actinopteri; family Pomacentridae; genus Amphiprion; species Amphiprion ocellaris. The sequence goes on from NC_072768.1 coordinate 11,484,950, forward strand.
ACATGTAAAGAATTTTGCTCACCAAAAGTAGGTCAGCTGGGTATCTCCCTGAGGGACATTAAATAGTCCCGGACTAATACACGCATGCTGTTTCTGCATGTGTAATGCCTAATTACTCATGTTCACGTTATTCTATTAGCCTTGAAATAAAGATACATAAAGATTTGAAAACATTTTTTGTTGCATAAACCTGTGCCTAATTATGACTTGTTTGTTCAGACTGGAAAAAAATACACCCCTCATCTTTTCAGTTGCAAGTGTGGCTCTAGCTTTCTTGTTATTATAGTGGTGCTAGTGAGAGCCAGGAAAAGAGAGGAACGATTTGTTCCATGACTCATTTTCTATTAAGAGGAAAACTGGTGCTTGATTTTTATGTTGGTTTGGAGTAGCAATGTATTTTAAGTTGAAAGCTACATCTTATAGTTGTTCAAAATAGCCAAGATTGGTCTAGATTTTAGTCAACATTTGATTAAATCATTTATGAAGAGTGCAGAAGTGGTACAGGCTGTTCTGCTGGGAGGTAGAACAAAGTCAGTGGAAGATTCAGAATGGTTTAGTTTCTACGTTTTTACTTTTGTTCGTCTTGTAACTAGATTGCCAGAAGTCAGAATATTTAGTTATTTAGGAGATTACAAAGACATTTAATACCAATTCTTTTAATTCACAGCACTGTAAAATGGAGCTGTTATTGCTTATCGTTTAGCAGATTGTCCTTATGCAATAATGCAATAATGCAATAATGCATAAGCTGTGAGATTGTGATGCAAAAATATGCTGATGCTATGTTTCATCACAGGGCATCTTAATGTCCCGTGTGTAAAGGGGGCAAGGAATAGCATCTCACAGCATGTATTTTGGTTCACAGTATCTACATCACCCGAGGTTCCAGCCAAGTTCACTGATGCATATTCAATGTGTAGGTCAACCGTGATGCATGCTGGGCATGGCGTGGGTTTAGAGCTTCTGCCTCTAGCTGTCTCTTGTCACAGTCTGTGCCATTGGACCTCTTGCATACTCTTGTTGCAGCAGAGTTGTAGCAACAACTCAGGCTCACAAACACACACTAGGAATGGGACAATAACTGACATAGCATATTGCAATGTGCTGTTTCAGAATTATGGATTTAATTTCGTCATTTCAATACCAGAGTGAGCTACGTGTTAATTCATTTTGAACTTTTGCACATATTTGGTGCATCCTCCTTTTACTACAAACATTACACAGCCTTACATGTAGTTTGGTTTACATTTAGTTGTTAAATGAGCTATTTGTGCTCTTTTACTCATTGTTTGATGTAAGTTAAAATTCATCCTGCACTAAATGAATATAGCATACAGATCCTTGTTTGGATGTATTTGCCAGTGTTTCAGCACAGTTTACTGCTGTAGATTGTATTTTATTTTAACCACTGTACAAAATCAGTGCACAAACTCTATTAAAATGAAGGTAACCATAGCAACAATACTCATGCTTCAGGCTGTGTTACTGGAAAACACACTCATAAAACTATATGGCTCTAAAACAATAAGGCTGACAACAGTCAGTGTTTTTGTTATTGTCCACAGTCTTGTCCTATTTGTTTCTGCTGAAGATGGAAGTCTTTAAAATGGGTCACAAGCATGTAATTTGATTTTGAAAAACATGCCAAGTAATTAAAACCTTTATGGGCTGAGCAATGGGTTTTTTGTAAACATTACTCATACAAAAGTTAATACAATATTTGTCAAGAAATATTTCCAGCTGTAAATCCAGTGAATGTTAAGTGCATTAAAACAGTGTAGTTTGTTGACTCCAAAAAGAATGCAGTGGTCAGATTCTGTTCTCTTGTTTCTTACATTTTTATTTATTTATTTTTTTTACTACAGTGGAACACTATACACAGAATTAAGCTACATCCAGCTTAAGCTACATGAACAATACTTAGTAAATGTGAAAGTGACAACAAACACACTTTGTATGTTTATTTATCATTAAGTACCCTGCCTTCTTTTTTTTATGTATTATCATGTAACTAGGTCCGTAAGACATTCCAGGGTTTCACAGTCTGGAAAGTAATGAACTTAGTTAAAAAAAAATAAATAAAAATAAAAAAATCTCCCTTAGCTTTCTGTCAATTATTCCACTGATATTTGGACTGCTTTATAAATATTCAGACACCGTGCGCTTGTTTCATAATCAGGGCTTTTTGTTTTTTTGCTTTGAATGGGCCTGACAATGGATTGGCAACACAAGTTAGATGGGTTAAAGTGACAATGCGTGACAGTCAGCATGATCAGTCTGCATACAGTAAATTCGATGAGTCTTCATTCCTTTATTTGACCGGAATCTATTTCCTGTTCATTCTGACCATTTGACAAACAAAAATGTCATGATGCTTGAGTATTTATCATTCTGGTGCTGCTGAAACTTCCTCTGGGGTGCCAAAAATTGCCTAATGTGATACCAGCCTTGTCTCTGGGAACACATTGTGATATCATATTGGAGGTCCTCTTATGAATCACAACTAGTTTAATGCTTTTTACTGTCTTTCGTTAGCTCGAGGATGAAGCTGAAAAGAAAAACCCGACCAAATTTGACGTGTTCAATCTTCTCTCTCTGTTGCAGGCCTCTTTCCAGCGTTCCAACAGCCATGACAAAGTGCGAAAGATAGTCGCTGAAGAGGGCCGTGCTGCTCGAAACCTCATTGCCTGGAGTGTACCTCTAGAGAACAAAGAGGAGGAAGGTTGGTAGCTGCATGCAAAACAAACTATCTGTTCATGCTAATGTTCTTATTATGCTGCAGGTGTTGCCGCTGATGTTTAATTTAATCGTGATACCAATATCTGAGGGTCAGTGAAACATGTTTAGTTATTTATTTGGAGCATCACAGTGACCGCTTATGGCAATGTCATTCAGAAGCTGTCATCTTGCTCATCAAAAATGCTGGTAACTGTAATATAATATCAGCTGGAACCCTATGATCATTTTTCATCTAATGGCTCATTTGATAAATGACAATGGAGGGCTCAGAATCTTTTAAGCAGACTGGAATTTATACCTGACGACTGCTCCTCTGTCATAGAACATGTCAGTTATACAATTTTTGCTTGTAGAGGTGCAATACTGTACAATGGTGTGCTGTGCTTAGTCAATAGGATGATATATAATAAGTTTAAAATAGATTCTACGTCCCCTGTGTGATGTACTTTTTTGAAATCCAGTCTCTTCAAAATGGAGAGCCCTGGTAAATGGTAACCATCAGCTTGTCAGTGAAAAGCTGCCCCTTCACTTCATCTTGGTTTTATACTAAAGCAGGCTTTCTTTACACCAGCCTACTGAGAAACTCCCACCACTGCCTCTGTTGCTTTCTCACTCTGGCTCTCCTCCTTCTTTGTGGGTCAGTTCAGTTATTTATTCAAGGCTTCTTTTCTGCTCTTGAGTTTAAGGATGCATTAAGCTCCTTTGCAGTATTGCAGGATACGGTCTCATACAGTTTGCTCTTTTTACAGGATGCATCCTACACAGCTGAATTAGTCAATCATTTACATTCAAATTGCTTATTGCCTTGTTCCCATCTTTGCTATTGTATATTGGTGACATTTTGATCTATCATTGATTGTTGACTTAGCTCAGTTGAGGCTTTGATTGTTTATTTTATCAGTAAGTAAATATAGGCCTCTTTTCTTCTTTTCTACATAGCAAAGTCCAAAGGCAACTCCAGCGGCAATTCCAGATCTCAGAGGATCAATTCTGGACAACAAAGGAATAAAAAACAGGTTGGAATATCATCCTGCCCCACTAGAGGGCACTGTTCACCAACATATTGCATCTTTTTCTTTTGCCTCACACTTCACTTTGGCCGTGTAATGCCTGGATTTGCAGTCTAGGAAAATTGTGTATTAACGGGGGAAAAAACTAAAGTAGTAGACAGCAGTTGTATGTGTGAACTACTCAAAGATTCTTATGCTTATATTGTGTAAATGGTGCAAAAATCTTTCGGCACACTATTTTTGTGTGAGTAACCTTTAGATTCTGAAACTGTTATTAGCAAAGATTAGTGTACAAGGAATTCAAATAAGGCTTCCCACTCATAGTAATCTGTTACTTACAGATGTTAATTTTGTTATGTAAATTGTTGACAGGCCAATATGAAACTTTGTGAGTTACAACACTTGTGAGTGTTTTTGCAATTCCAACAACTCCAACATGCTTCCTTCTGTAAAACCATTAACTGGCAGTACTGTCTCAGCAGTCTAAATCCCCCAGATAAAACTGAGTTACTGTCAGATCAATAGAAATAAAAATGATCAACTTTTAGCTCTGACTCAAGACTCTTCAGCATTTGGAGCAAGTAGGTATTCTAAATTATGTGTTTCAAAGTCAGCAGGCTACTGTATTTTCAATCTCTTCATGCATACATTGATTCACCATTTGATATCCTGTGCATTTATTTATGTTTACTATGACTACTGAACATGAAACACTTATTAGAAGATGAACTAAGTTCATTCTGATTGCAATTTCAAGTTGTGATTACAACATCAGTGACTTCAACAATAAACAAAAATGATACATTATGAGGTTTGAATCATTAGTTTTAATTCACAGATTCAATGCTGTTTTAAAACGGGTGCATTGATGAAGCATAGTGCATTACTGTCCTTTTTTTTTTGGACAATACATGTAATAATTCAAATTTTTTTTATACAATAGCAACCAACATGTAATCCTGTGCAAAATATCTGTTACATGTTAAGTGTTTACTGTGTAAAAAAATAAAATAGATCCAGTGATTTTAATTATTTTTGCCCCTTACTTTCCATCCACGACCCAATTTAAAAAAAAATATAATAATAATTAATAATATACATACTTTTAATAGCGCTTGGGGCTTTTGAGTGCTGCACAAGGTCTTCAAAATAATCTCCCAATTATCCGTTATATTAAATTTATATGCATTGTTTGTGATATAACACATATAATAGCTGCACCTTCTGTCTCAGCAATCAGAAAAATTGACTGTAGTAGCTGTGTATAGAAAGTGTGAGTTTCATGACACTACAATAAGTTTTTCATTGTTATCATAATGTTTGGTCCATGCTCTGTCTCTACAGCATGCTGGTGTGGAAAGTAAAGCTGGACCCTTGTTGGACAAGGGGCCAGAGAAGAGCCCCACCAAAGCCAGACAGCCCCGTAAGGTGGACCTACGAGCTCGTTACTGGGCCTTCCTGTTTGACAACCTGCGCCGGGCGGTGGACGAGATTTACGTCACATGTGAATCTGATCAGAGCGTCTTAGAATGCAAGGTCAGTCTGCTCACAATGTCACGGTTAGAAATGCACATTCTAGTTTCTGGATCTTTGGGTTCATACTCTGAGCAGTTCATACAGTATCTCTCTATGTAGACTGAACTCTGTTGAGTAGGACTAGATGTTGATTTCCCTTCTTGCATACATGAGACACCTAATACTCTGTGGGATGGTCAAGTGAGTGAGGGCATCCTCAGGGTTATCAAGTGGGCGCCCTCCTTCATCGGTGTTTCGCTGATAGGCCCATGACACCTCCAGAGGGTTCAGCAGTGAATCCTAGCGCCCCAGGTTCACCCCCTAGATGCCATCTACTCACTTGAAGGCCCAGGTGGAGTCCTTGCTCTTCATCCACAGCCACTGACTTCCCTTTTCAGCAGCTCTGATATATGAACACTAGAGGGAGACATTGAGATCTTAACAAAATTTTTCCCTCAGCGCTCACACGAGACTTAATTTCTGCTTTATGTCAGAGGGGCTTTCTGAAGGCTTGTTGATGCTATAATTATCACAGGGCTCTCTCTCTCTCTCTCTCAAGGCTAACTGGAACATATATTGATGAATGACAATTTTGTATGGGTCGTTTTTGAAATAATTTGGCATTTCACCTCAGTCGTTGTCTCCCTCTTGCACAAAAAATTACCAACATCTTTGATATGTTTTTTTGTTTTGTGCAAATGTGGATTTCATTTTGGTACAGATTTGGCATGGCACTGCAACATTGCTCCGGGGCATACTGGCATGATACTGCTGTTCATGTCTTTTATTGATTCTTCTGCCATGCTACATTATGCTGAGCATGGTTCTGGCAATGGTCTGCGGTCAGTACCGTAGCCCAGTTCCCTGTGGTGTGGTCGGCTTGCTGTCACTGCTACGGTGCAGCTCCCCGTGGTGTGATAACTATGTTGTCAGTTGTCCTGTGTCAGACAACAGGCTGCTAGGTGTTTTTTCCCCCCTTATAATACTGTATCTCTTGACACTCTAATGCTGTCTAATGGCCATGAAGCTCGGTGCTGTTCATAATCCCCCTTCCCACCCAGCTTGGGCTTAATGGACACTGATAGATGATGGAGTCATCTGGAGGGGAAGCAGAGTGCTCTGATAGCCCCAACCGCAATCCCCCAGTGTAGCTGTGGGCAGTCTGCATTGTGTGCTCTCATACAAACAGCCCACCATTTTCCACCTAAAAATGTATGAACATAATCATCATCAGGAAGTGATGTCTAATTCTCTGCCAGGACTATGTTACTGTAATACTTTATATAATTCTGAATGTGAACCTCAGTGCTGACCTAATATAATTTGTTTTCCCGCTCAGAGGGAAATTGTTCACACAGCAGAGTGATTCATATATGCTTATTAATATGCCTACACCTCCTTAACCCACAGCCCCCAGGCCTAATTACTTCCCATCAACTGTTTCTCCATCCCAGTTTTGGATTTATTACTTGTATCACCGAGAGCAAGCAAGAAAGATTATCAACATTCCTGTTTGCTTGAGATGGAGCTGAGATTCAGAATGAGTCTTTCTAATAAACTGAAGCAGACTATTCTGGTCTTAAATGTTTAAATAAAATACAAAACAATGACAACTGTAAATTATTTACTTGAGGTCAATAACTCTGACCTTGGTTGCACGAGTTCATTTGCTTTTCGGTGTGTGGATCACAGGCTTTTACTGCACACCTTGCTTTATGGCAATGTCTCTTGAAGGTTAAACATTCATCAGTCATTTCTCATGAAATGTTATGTGAGGGTTATATTTGGGTAAGTGTTTCTGTTAACATGCTGAAAGTCACTTTATGGAGCTTTCACTCACTGTTGGTTTATCTGTCAGAGGCGTAGCCAGCCTCCCTCCATCTCGGCCTTCATTACCAAATGAACACTGGGCCATAGCAGAGGACTCGGGCAGTTAACCAGCCCTAATCAGCAGACCTGCTGCTGGACACATCTTTCACTGGCCTGACTTGTCTATTAACTAAAAGCACTGTGAAGCTTTACTCTCAATTACCACTCCCTTCACGCTCTCCATCAATCAGTTGTGTCTGTTTCATTAGAGCTCTGGGAAAAAGCTCCACACAGCCCTCCACCTCTGGATAACCAACTGTGACTCAGTCCAGATAACAGGCATTTGTTGTAATGAATTGGCCGCCTTTATTCTTCCTCAAAGCTTTCAGTTAAGTGTTTCTCTTTGCACTTTTTGAAAAGGTGTCGATTAGCTCCTGGTTTTCAGTAAGACTTTTGATCTTTTGTAAAATCGAATTTTGAATGGATCAAGCATTTTAAAATGTCAGTTATTGGTTTTTTGGTGGGAAAACGTTACAGTCATATTTTTTCCCCTATTAGATTCATGAAATATTTATCACAAACAGGCTTTAAGTGGAAAATACTGAGGCTAAACAGGCCATGAATTATTTACTATGTATATCATTTAATTATCATCAGATTTTTGCCAGTTGTCTGTATAGAATCAGACAAGAGAAAACTAAAAACACAATTTTCAAAAACCTAAGGTGACATATTGGAATATCTGTCTTTTTTTAATCTGTCAATAAGTTTCAGATATCCATGATATTAGTGTATACATAACAGCTTGAACCAATGAATATGCGGTCTTTGCTTGAAAAATGAGTTATCAATTATTTAATGATTAATTATTAAAGTAAAACTTTTACTTTAAACTCACAGTTAATAGAGTACAGCTTTTGCTTTATAGTTTGCTAAAGATTTTTTTATTTTTTGAAACTGACAGAAATTGTCTTGGTATTTTTTTAATGCATATTAAACATTACTTACTTTGTTGTTTTGCTCCAATAAATACTGAGTAACACATGTAAATTTTGTCATTTATTTATTTTAAACTTAACTCCCCCTTTATTTATTTTTTTTAATTTCTTAATGATTGCGCTTATAAATTATATTTTCTGAATCATCTTATAACTGCTGTCTTTAGGAAGTGCTGATGATGCTGGACAACTACGTAAGGGATTTCAAAGCTCTCATCGACTGGATCCAGCTTCAGGAGAAGTTGGAGAAAACAGATGCCCAGAACAGGTGATCCTCTCCTTCTCACTCTCTTCCTTTGTCTCTTATTCACTGCCTATTCTGAATTGCTCCCTGCGGTGAAACTGGAAGTGCCGGTGTCTGGTCCCTGGCTTTGAATCACAAACACAATGAATCAATAGCCTTGGCTTTATTTCAAAGGGATCCATGAGTTTATTGGCTTCTCTTTAACACAGTGACCACTGCAGCCGTAAATTGACTAAGAAATGAAATTCCCAGTGCCACCTCCCAATTTGTTCTTTTAAAGTGTACTGTTAATCAATAAGACAACCTGAAACTTTTACATGCTCCATTTATTGCATGCATTGCTACAAGTGAATCAGCCAACCGACTGATTTGCCAAAAGTGTGAGTCAGATCTGTGTGTGTTTGGCAACTAGGAATGGTAATTTGTTTTAGTAATATATGCCACTTTCACTTTGTTCAGGCCCACCTCTTTAGCCTGGGAGGTGCGCAAGATGTCTCCGGGACGTCATGTGATGCCAAGCCCCACAGCAGACAGAATGGTGCCCTCTCCAGGTGCACGTCGCGCTCTCAACTTTGGGTAAGCTCTGTCTGTCATTATTTAAAGTCAAAACATTCGTTTAGTTCATCCTTTTCTGTCATCATTAGATATTTGATTTGGTAATAAAGGCTAGACATAAGGTATCCTGTTATTCACCAATCAATATTTGTAATGATGCACTATGCCTATTTTTGAAGAGGTTAGAAAGTGCAGACTATGATATCTAGTGAGATAGCCAATGATTGCTGATAGTGAAGCATTTGTTTAATGCAATTTGTTGAGTCTCTCACTCTCGGGCCGCAGAATCAGTGGAAGGTGTAGATGAAAGTGTCAGTTAAAGACTGCTGAAGCATCGGTTCAATATGTGCACTGCTCTGTAATCTGATGCTGCAGGAAATGGATATTGATCATGACAAAGGCCTGTTGTCCAGTACAGCTCCATGCAATCTCAGAGTGGAGTTTACAAGAAGAGGTTAGATAGACACTCTTCAGATTGCTGAAGTGTTTCAGAGAAGCAACACAGTCAGAGCTGCTCAAGGATGGGTCTTAATAAAACTTGAAAATTCTAGATTTTTACATGAAAGGCTTTCTGGTGCACATTAGTTTGTTTGATTGTTCTCATGCGTGATCTGTGTGTGTGTGTTTTCATCAGTGGTCCTCCACCAACATTGGCTGGAGCTCGACTCTCTCACACAGGCCCCAGCTGGGCAGACCGAGTGAAGTGCTCTCAGTCCGTCCCAAGCTCTAGCCAGCTGACCACATCCCCAGTAGAAAAGCCTGGTAAGAATCTGCATAAAAGCCCTTCCAGATTGTACTCAGAAAGAATGTAGGTTTATCATCTCTTAGATTGACAAAGTGCCACATGTGTTTCCAGGTAAAAAGGATGCAGAGGGCTGGGAGACGGTACAGCGAGGGCGCACTGCCAAACCTCGCTCTGCTGCTATAGTTGCCAAGGTCAGTCCTGTCTTGGCTCATGTCACCCCAAAGCAGGACAACGGCAAGTGTAACCAGCCACATCTGCCGCCAAAGGAACAACGACAACCTCGACCTGAGTGTCCTCCGGACAAGGACGTGACCCAGATGGACACTGAACAGCAAGTCCCCGTGGAGCCTGACTCCTTGGAGGAGGTTGAACATCCAGAGAACGGGCACATAATAGAGGTACTAACGCTCAGTACCCTGTGACGTCTTTCTGAACAACCAGTCCCCGGATATCAATTATTCACGGAGAGCAGTGTAACATTAGACCATTTTATCAGCCACATTTGTTTTTGTTTTGGGCTCCATGGTATTCATTGACAGACTAGCCAGACAGGAATATCAACTTTGAAGCGATTGATTGTATGCTGACATTTCAGAGGCAGAAAAACCTATTTTCACTGTCATGTAATAAATACTCTGACAATGCATCAAGACACACTTGGTAAGAGTGTGTTACAACATCAGTTGATTTAGAAATACAAATCTGTATTTCCAATTAATCTTCTTAGTTTGATCACAACTGGATGTTTAGGGCATGTCAGTACCAGCTTCCCTGCATGATTTGTGTTTTTAGCTGTGTGTTGAGTATTGACTTGTTTGATTTTTGTTTTTTTTAATTATTGCTCTCATGAATTGCTTGAAGTACGCATGTCTTTAATTGAGTTTGCGTGTGTTTGTGTGTGACTGTCGGTGCAGCCCCCAGCAGAGAGTGTACAAGACTCGGGGCAGTGTGTCGACGCACCCTGTGAAGACGCGCCTCCCCCCATAGCAGCTCTTACCCCTTCACAAGCCCCAGAGCAGACCCCAGCCACAGCCACAACCACAGTCCCACCACCAGACATTACCTTATCAGTCCCAGTCCCAGTGCCAGTGCCAGTCCCAGTCCCAGTCCCAGCTCTGACCCTCACCACATCCCTAGATCTACCCCAGACGGATGGGCTCGATACACTGTTGGCCTTTGGGGACAGTAGGGCTGAGGGGGGCGCGTCACAGGGCATGGCCACATCTGCTCCAGGACAGGCTGAGACTCCCAAGGCAGCGGTGAAACTGGAGAGTGTGCTGGACCCCACAGAGCTTTCTACTGTGAGTGCTGAGAGATGGAGGAGCAGAGGGAGGGAGGGCTGGGAGGGCAGGGATCCCCAGGGGTCCTTCATCGCCTAAACAAAGTCAGTCTTAAGAAACCTCCAGACCAAATGTGAAGGCAGGACTGCATATCACTTTTTAGTGTTGTTATAGCACCGCTCACTGTTAAGAATAGCTGTGAGTAGATGGCCTTTGAACTCCCAGGTTGTTGACCAAAAGTAATCTCTCAACTTTAATTAGTTATACAGTTTTGTGTGCAAAAAAAAAATCAAGAAAATAGTTTCCAGTTTGTATTTAACCAAGTATCAAATCTTTGGCGAAAGTTGACCTTACCTTAAAAGCATTATGAAGTTTGTAAACAAAAAGCCCCATACAATTATGAAAATGCATCTAATGTCAGAGTGAAATCAAGTGGGGAAAAAACATCCACTCCAATCAGCAGTGAGGGATATTTGGTCTTAATTTTTACACCCATCTAGTACTGTCCAGGCCAAACTGTTCAACCTACTCTCATACCTAACATAGAAGACAAATACTTTTTAGAAGGCTCTTCCTTTTTGCCTTTACAGCTGATTTAGAGCATTTGCTGCCCTGGAATATTATGTGAGTCATTCAAATATTGTTCCCATGTCATGAAAATGCATTAACTTCCCAAATACTTGTAAGAAAACCATTTTCAGTCACCAAGTTGCCTCCTTCCACCATCTCTTCATCCTCACTGTTCATGTGCCCTGCATGACTTTTGGATGCTTCACTTGTGATACTTGTGATGATTGTGTGGTACAAACTGTGACTGGGTTGATATGGTATTCCCTTGAATCTTTGCTTTATGCACCCATGTACAAATCAGACCAACTGTACAGAAGCTAAAGTGCTCACATGGAACACTTTTTAATTAAGCAGATATTTAATTATATTTACTCAGTGACCAGAAACCTAAAACGCCTGCATGATCTCTTCTTGTTCATGAATGCAACAATAGAAATGAGAACTTTTGCAAAGGCAATATTTGTCACAAGGCAGTTGCATTGGATGGCATTACATAACATTTATGACATGTGAAATGTGTTTGAAGTGGAATCTGTGCCATGTGTTCAGCCCCAGTCCATGGCAGAGGTCCTGGCCAAGAAAGAGGAGCTGGCAGACCGTCTGGAGAAGGCCAACGAAGAGGCGATCGCCAGTGCCATCGCTGAGGAGGAGCAGTTGACTAGAGAGATTCAGGCCGAGAATAGCGAACTGGAGACTGACAATGAAAGTGACTTCTCGGTAAGATTAATCATGCTTATTTACATATGTAAATTTGATTTCCAATCATGTACGCATTTTTATGACAATTTTTTAATTTCGTTGTAAATTAAAAAATTACAAATCTTTGCCACAGGCTGGCATCGGCAATGGCGGTTGTGGAGGCAATATTGATTGGAGTGACATGCTGGCAGATTATGACGGTATGGAGGTTAACATCTAAGTGAAAAATATACTTATTCTTTACAGATGTTCCTCTGAATTAGATTTATTAGCGTTCTTTGTCTGTCCATTAGCTCGGGAACCATGGCGTCAGAGTACCTCATGGGGTGACATTGTAGAAGAAGAACCTGCTCGGCCTCCTGGACATGGGATCCACATGCATGAGAAACTGTCCTCACCATCGCGCAAAAGGTGCACAGAACTTTCTTTGTTCTCCAGTTGGTTGGTCACGTCTTTTGTTTTTTTCCATCTGCAGATTTTGTTTATTTCAAGACACACATTTCCCGTGTCTACACTGTCCAGCCAGTTTGTCTGCTTTGCTTTCCAAAAAAGCACCTTTGTCTACTCATTTGAAACCTCCTTACCTTACTTCGACAAGGATTTAACCCAACATCCTGCGAGTCAAAGGCCCACTTAACTGTGTCTGACCCCTCTTTCTTTTTATGTTACCACCCAGAATGAATAAACAGGCCCTAGTGTCTATTAGAGTCTATGTCTGCTTTGCACGTTGTTGATAAGGAGAGAGAAAGAGATGAATGATTTGTTTCCATTTTTTTGACAGGACCATTGCAGAGTCAAAGAAGAAACATGAGGAGAAACAGCTGAAGGCGCAGCAGCTGAGGGACAAACTCCGGGAGGAAAAGACACTCAAACTGCAGAAGCTCTTGGAGAGGGTGAGTAAGCTGTGCCGACACCATGGAAAGCACCCTAAAGAAACTTCATGCAAGCTAAGCTCGGTCTGGCTCACAACGAGAGGTTCTGTCAGCGCACTGCCCGATAGAATCATCAAATATTATAACCCCCTTCCAGTCACATCCAGGCCAGCTGGCCACAGGCAGTCATGAGAGACACCTCTGGCCAAAATCAACAGCCTTTCATGAAGTTTGTTTTTGTTCTCCAGACCATGGCAAGATGAGTGAGTCCTAGAATAAATCAGGTTAACCACATAAATACATGAAGTGGTGTATATTCTCATTAATCCCCATATGGACACACTGGAGAGGGGAGAAACTGATAGGTCGAGACTGCGTTGTCTGTTTTGTCCTGAGGAATGTACTGTACATTCCTTTGTTTTCACCACTCCTGCTGCTCACTCTTCACTTTCTGCAGGAGAAGGATGTGAGAAAATGGAAAGAAGAGTTGTTGGAGCAACGTCGCAGGATGATGGAGGAAAAGCTGCTGCATGCAGAGTTTAAGAGAGAGTTGCAACTCCAGGCGATTGTGAAGAAGGCCCAAGAAGAAGAGGCCAAGGTAGAGGAGGTGTTCCTGAAAAGCAGGAATCCTTTGCATGTGACAGTTCAGCAATATCCCAAATTATGTGGTTGTGCAGTCATACATTTTATACACACTGTATGTAGATATATCCTCAAGCATAACTGATGTGTTTGTACAGGTGAATGAAATAGCTTTCATCAACACTCTGGAAGCCCAAAATAAGAGGCATGATGCTTTGGCCAAGTTAAGTGAATACGAACAACGCCTCAACGAACTGCAAGAAGAGAGACAGAGGAGGCAGGAGGAGAAGCAGGCCAGAGATGAAGCTGTGCAGGTGAGAAAAAAGAAACATTTTTTTAGTGCTTGCTTAATTTTTTTTTCTTTTTTTCTGCTAATTATTAGGTTGCATCTCTGTTTTCTGTAGGAACGGAAGCGGGTCCTGGAAGCAGAGCGGCAGGCAAGAGTGGAGGAGCTGCTGATTCGAAGGAAGGAGCAGGAGGCTCGTATTGAACAACAGAGGCAGGAAAAAGAGAAAGCTAGAGAGGATGCAGCGCGGGAAAGAGCCAGGTTTGTTGCCCCAATTAGGTTTGCAATGAGAGTATACAGTTTGTTCAGAAAGAATTCAGACCCCTGCAATGTTTCTACTCTTTATGTACTATGTTGTAAATAGAATTTTAAATTGATATAATTGACATTTCTGCACATTGATTTACATTTAAACACCCATGATGACATGTTTTTAGAAAGCAGAGATTTGATAACACTCAACCTTTAGATTTTTTTTTTAAAAGCTCATTCCTTGATCTCTGATATGTGCACCCCTGCAATTTTGTCATTGAGAGTTCCTTGGGCTTCACACTTGTTTTTTGTCCTCACATGCAATGTGAGTTGTGAGACCGTTATATACACAGATACATGCCATTTTAAAATTATGTTCAATAAATTCAGTTTTAAATTAAATGTCTGTGCACATTGCAAGCAGAGACAACAGGATACATCTAAGCACAATTTTGAGTGTCCCAGCAAAGGGTCTGAATGCTTTTGGGAATCAAAGATTTTAGCTGTTTATTTCAGAACTCTTCTTAAATGTATTGAAAAACGTGTTTTCACTTTGTTATGAGTTATTGATTGTAGACTCATCTAAACATGGCAATTCCCAACTCAGAGTGTGCAAAAATTGAAAGTACTTCATGAATTCACTGTACATACACAAGTGGCTGCACCAATTTGCTTCCTACAGTCATTTTTATTAGTGTGAGACATGCATTTGGATAAACGTTTTTTTTTACCCTGTTGTATGCTCTATATGAAGAGACCGAGAGGAGCGTCTGGCTGCTCTTAGCGCTGCTCAACAGGAGGCCATGGAAGAGCTTCAGAAGAAAATTCAGATGAAGGTAAGTTTATACCATGCCACCTTGCTTCTGTAACGGACATCATGCAAGAATCCCCGTTTCCCATTTGACCCCTGGTTTCTGGTTTCTTCTTCAGCATGATGAGAGCAGCCGCAGGCATATGGAGCAAATCGAACAGAGGAAAGAGAAGGCTGCTGAGCTTAGCAGTGGTCGACATGCTAACACAGACTACGCCCCCAAACTGACACCATATGAACGCAAAAAACAGTGCTCACTGTGCGGTGTTGTGGTATGTAAAGTTTCATGCATTTGTCTCAGAGCTTTTTCATGTCGATTGCCGGCATATATGTATTATAATGATTCTAACCGTACAATTTTATGCAACTTCTATTATTGTAGGGACATGTAATGGTAAATTTGTTTGCTTTCTTATTTTAAATGGACTTCATTTGTTTTCCAACCTTTCATTTAATATTTTTTTTCCATCTCCTCTCCAAAGCTAATATGTACTGAATGTGTCCATCCGAGTGTTTCACCACAGTATTACTGTGCAACTCTGCTGTGTTATTGTGCATTCTGTATATACACAAAAAGGCTGAGATGAAGGTGATTCAGAGGATTTTCAGAAGAGGGTACATTTAAATGAAGATTTAACTGCAGTGATTAAATGTGGGCTCTCAAATAGAGATTTATGACTGGACGTGATTATGCTTTTTTAAGCGTCAGGCAACAAATCCACAAGCAGACACATTTGTCTCTGATTTAGTGGCTACCAAGACAACAAGGGTGGGACACCTTGAGTCTTCAAACCAGAATCGGATAAAGAGGAGGGGTCGAGGGTGAAAGAGCGAATCTTGTTAAAATGTTAGATGACCTTGGCCGACATCTGACACCAGAGATCATGGATGGGTCAGCAGCAAGCACTTTATGTAATGACATTAGACACAAACCATGCCAAATGGGCCTGTTTCCAGAAGTGGGACAAAAACATGGCCTTCTATACACCTGCCTGTTGTAATTGTCATTTCTCAGCTCTGCATTACATTTATTAATACCTGTATGATCAGTCAACTGTTGTCCCCAACATGCATTTGGCAAATTAAGTGTACTTAAACTACTTGTATGGCACTTTAAGGTTCTTTTTTTTTTTCAAATCTTAAACTTTTCTTTGTTAAGCATTAAAATCCGTAGTCACTGTGTTGAAGTGGGCTGTAAGTTCAATTATTATCATAAACAAAGGTAATACAAATGTAGTACAGCCATACAAAAGTCTATCAAAACAACATGCAGTGCTGCATAAGAAACAAATCACTTCTTGCTTCAGTCGTCGCTTTAAACCGAGGTTCAGGAGAGGAGAGGCAGGTCATGTCCCATTGTACGTGTCTGTTTGGCATATCATTTCACCAGGGTAACATGGGGCCCTTTTGACCCTTTCCTTCCTCTGTCTCCTTTGTGTCCACAGCGGTGACCTCTGACCACTGTGTTTGTGTTTGCAGATCACCTCAGAGGTGCACCTGTTCAGCCACACCAAGGGCAAGAGGCACCAACAGGCCGTACGAGACAGTAGCAGCATCCAGGGACGGGAGCTCTCTGATGAGGAAGTGGTGCGTATCACCCACACCCTGCCCTGCCGGGAACAAACATCCACTCATTCTGTCAAAGAATACTGCCCCACTGCCGCTTGTGTCATGTAAAAAGACAAAGAGGTGCAGCAGTTGTCTTTTATGACGTGGTCATTATTATTGTTTATGCATCCCCTTATATACTACCACAGCTTTCTTGCTGGCTTTGTTAGATTACAAATGGGCCTTGAAATGTACACAGTTAGGGTTCAGCGCTTCAGTGGAGAGCTGACATCACCCCTCTGTCTCCAGGCTTTTTTAGTCATGGAGTGCTTTTCCATGGGAAGGCAGCTCGTTAATGCAAGGTAACCTCTCAGGCTGCAATATGAGATTGGCTTTTCAGCAGTGCTCATTGTGAGGCTGACAACTGTTGGTGCTATACGCGGCACCTTTGGCCCCAGCAGCTCCTTCATTCAAAGCTTTTTTCAGTGTGGAATAATTAATACCTCTGCCTTCCATCCCTCTAAATCATTTCCTTTCCAAATGCAGGCCATTTTTTTTCCCTCTTTGACAGTATGATAAACAATGCAGTGGAGAGAAGCACTTCACCGATACAACACCATAAACAGTTCATATATGAACATTGCTTCATTTACATTTGCAATGTGTCTCCCTTCGTATAAAATCGTTCTAGCAGTAACCATAATACTCGAGCTTTACTCCTGTCCAACCTTCCATGTAGTCATTTTGGCAGTAATAATCAGTCAACATTTAAGCCCTTGCTAAACACATCCTTGTCTCTGAAGTCATCCTTGTAATACCCTGCATCTGTCTCAATCCTAATATCATACTTACTCAATTTGTATGAAGTATGTTTTTACTGGACTGAGATGTTAGTCATTGTAGTATCTCTAATAGATAAGATTTAGATGTCTACTGCTGCTTTTTCTATTCAAGCTATCCAATAGGTGCACGTCTGGAGACTTTGTTTGGATAGTGTCATGTGCCCCCTTGTTATTTATATCAAAGCTCAATTTGGTGTTCACCATTTCATTCAAACCACTGCCAACTATTTTCCAGACTGTGGCTCCATAATTCTTCCTGCAATGAAAGAGTTTTAATTAAAATGAAGATTGTTGGTTCCACTGTGCAGAGGTCACTCCATAGTTTTTCAGCGGACGCTGGCTGCAAATGCCCTGTGCCTTCAATTTTAGTCATTTTCTCCCATTCTTTAAGACTTGTGAATTAAATTGAAAATATGATGAGTACCAACAGGGCCGGATCGATGTATGTGCAGAGGGCTTGGGATTGCATTCACTCTTTTTGCTCACCATCTGTTCTGATTTAACAGGATGCAGGCAATATCCAACACCCATGGCTTCTGACTTAAGGAATTTATTTATTAATCACTTTAGATACTTGCTTCTCTGAGGAAAGACTTTTCTTTTACTCTGCTTGTCTGCAATACTTGGCAAACATGACCAGTAGAGGGATCACCACGCTGTGGAGGGTATCGGAACTGGCCTCTGAGAGGCACTGAATATTCCTCAAGGGCTTGTCGTTGACGCTGTACTGATAGCCACAAATTGAGAAGCTTGATGAAATATCCCTACTGCCAGCTGAAACGAGCCTCTCCCACACTACACTGTTTTGAGAGCTGACTGTTGTCTAGGTATAGCAACTAAGCTGCTGCTAAAAGAGCAATCAGTCCAGAAAAATATATAGTGCAACTCTTACAGTGAAATTAAATCAAGATTCTTCACATAAAAACAAAGATTATGACGCTAATACATAATAGTAAGAGGTTATAAATCAAGTAAAAAAAAATCCCATGTTGACTTTCAGTTTTAATTTTTTGGTGTTTTGTGCGACTTGAGCCCTCCTAAAATGTCACTCTATGCAGTTTAGTGTCATGTAAACCGCTGTATCGCTGGTACCAAAATCCAAGTACGGTATTGTGTCATATCTTACCCTTGGAGCGAACATGTTTGTTTTGTGCCAAATGGAAGCCTACCACTCAGGCCTTTGTATATGACAAAAGATGAGTGAATCACATAGATTTTGTACGTGTGTAGGCTGCCTCTTAGGTCCTTGAAAGGTCAGTTTGTGTCAGGAAAAGAGAGGGATGTTTATAGTGGTTTCACATTTCTTTGACCAAAGGCAATCTGTGGTATTGTGCTGTAGCAGTGCCTGTAGGCCAGTGTATGTGCTCCTTTGTTACAATGGTTCAGTAGACACCTGTCTGTCATCAGGTCTGCTTCTCTAAAAGTCTTCAGACTAACCTCCTAGAAGCTTAAAGTGTAATCATATATTAATTGCCAAAGGATTACTCCGTATGTGTCAGTGTTAGACTCTAATGTTTCAGGTACCCTTTCTGAAACCAGTATGATTTTGCAACAGATGATGTTTTGTATGTCTTCTCGAAACAATTCCATTAAGTGAGTGGCTGGTGCACTGGATAGCCTCTCAGAGAGATTACTGAACAGCTGTCTCCCAAGCGAGGGACAGCTCCGGTCATGAGTCATGACTGACCTGTAATATCAGTGAGAAGAGGGCAGAGGTGCATGCATACAAATAAAGGCACACATACCTTTCTAGGAAACATAACACCCCCACATGCTGTGCCCTTTTCATTCTCAAACCTATCATGCCACATTAAAGCTCCTGGAATTATTGCTCCAAATCACACACAACAAACTGTTTACATTATTTAATATTTCATGATGTGAGGAATAGTGTTGCATGTCTACATGTTATACACAAAAAGTTTTGAATTGAAATTATAGTATTTGTTTAGTGTGTAGGAATATGTGAGCTTTTCTTATCTGAGTCACACTCAGTAAAACAGTTGAAAAAAAAGCATAGACAAAATACAAAAATAGAATAAATCTATTGTGAAATAACCAAGTGTTTGAACTCTAACATACACTTGTGTTTTCTTTTAGGACCCCACTGATCATAGTATATAGTTAATTTAGGAAACAGATTTTTAGTGGGTTTAAAAAGGAAATGAAATGGCCCAGTTTCAAGGTCAACAGAAACCTATTTCAAACTAAATATCGCAGAAGACAAAGCTGAAAAGTAATTTGAGGAGATTCTCAGAAACCCAGTTGCTTATGCATTTGAGCCAGTGAGGAGGGGAGAAAGAGAACTTGAGCTGTCAATGCTGCCACTACTTAACTAATTTCAACAAATCCTTTAGAACTTCCAAGCCAATTAACCCAATGACATTAGGACACTGGAGCTTCATTTGCTTGAATTTTTTTACTTGGCTTCCTTTATATCATAACTGTACCAAGTGTTTCATGTCTAATTTCAGTCAAGATGGTAAAGAAACCTTTAGATTCAGTCAGTAATTTTACATGAGTAATTCACTGTTGTTAGCCCACCCAACGGCACCTGTTTTTACAACGCCTCTCAATGAACACTCCTATTCAGACAGCAGGTGCAGGGAAAACACTGACCAAAGGGGATGGCATCCCACACGCAGGTTAGCTTGACTGCTGAATGGAAACCCTTTATCTGAGGCTATCCTGTCCTCTGGGGTGCTGGATGACAGCATAATTGGGTAATTGGTTTCTTGCACATGCATCATGCTGTTCAAATTGGGTTACATTCCCTTGTCTCCTGGTGGAAATATCAGAATCATCTGACAGGGCCAGACAGGAAGCAACACCTCGAGGCTGTTAGCATGTCCATGGGCGGGCAGGTAGTGGAGGTAATTATAGGATCCAGTGGTGCTATTTAGAGCTGTAGTGCTGTGTCACACAGTATATTTAGCACCACATCTTAAGTGTGTAACTTCTCTCACATTTAACAATTACATCTGCAGTCCTATTTCCATATTAATTTTGATCACACTATTGTTTTACAGCTTTATAATCTATCCTGGACTTCTCACTGAGAAGAAAGCACTTGTTAATGATTATTATTATTCAGTGGATGCTCATCTTCCTTGGATACATTGTGTTACTTTTGGTGTTTGTCATTCTCCTGCTCTCTGTTTATTCTGTTTGTGTCAGTAGTTAGAAGAGTATTTAAATTTAAAGAGTTAAAAAACAGCTCAAGGACAAGCACTGTATGGCTGTTATTTTTACTGATGCACTATTGTGTATGCAGCATTTTAATGTTCTGGATGGCAGAGTTGGAGCTAATTTTGGGTACTTTGTATCCAGGATAGTTTCATCTGTTGCAGCATATCATATTTCTAACCTTGTCAAATGTATTGTAAGTAATAATAAAAATAATAGCTTTATTTATATAGCACCTTTAAGAACAGTGTTCACAAAGTGCTTTGACAGTTAAAACATGCAAACACAGAGACAATCAAGGAAGATATAGGAGACAAGTCAGAGCAATCAATTAAAATAAAACGTGAAAATGACAATAAATTAAATTAAAAAAGTTAGCTAGATTAGCATGCAAATCAAACAAGAGAACTAGGCAGTTTGAAAAATTAAAGAACAAGATTAAAAGTCAAAAAATTTTAGAATTAAAGAATTAGTAGGAAGTAGAATCTTTGTTTGCAGAGTAGCAGACGCTTAACTAATTGATAATCTTAATGTAAAAGTACAGTATTTGCCAATGAAATTTAATGGAGTTGGAAGTGCAAAGTTCCAAAAAGTGTAAAAAAATAAAATTCACTAAAGTTCAGAGGCTATAAAACTGTACTTCTGAGCAGTACTTAAGTAAAAGTACGTATTTCCATCCCAGTCACTGATGTAGAAGGTTGTTATAACTAACAGGTCATTTCTGATTTTTCATTTTGCTCTATTCTAGGAGCATCTTTCACTGAAGAAATACATTGTGGACATTTTGACGGACAGCTCTGTTTCTTCTGAGAACATAAAAGATGGAGAAGAGCGACAGAAGGCTCGGAAGAAAGCAAAGAAGCTCCGTGCCAGGATGAACTCCAGGTAAGACATCCATTTTCTCTCTCTTTCTGTTTGTCAGTGTTTCTTTCTCTCTGCCTCCCTCACCATCCTCTCACACAGCACAGAGGACAAAACTGTGCCAGGACTTTTTTATGAGTGACAAGGAGATGGAAAACAGATGTTATGTGCATCCTGGCTGTCTACAAGGTAACACTGATGATCTTAATTTATGACCACTTTCTGTGATTGGGGAGCAAAGCTGCGTATCGATTCGTAGGTCCCCGGCTTTCACCTGTAAAGAGCTTTCCTCCAAATTGCTGGCATGGCATTGCCAAATCTGAAGCTTCCCTCGGTGTACAGGACGTATGTTAAAGTATGAATGAGCCATGCCTATTTTTCTTCTTCTAAGTTATTGATTTTTAAATGAAGTATCAAAGAAAATCAATAGTAATCAACAAATAGGAGGTGACGCTGCCGTGTGTCAGAACCTAGACCTGAGCTCAATCAATTTAACTGGCTGTCACAACAGGGAGGGAGGGGAGTGGAAAGACACACAATGTTGACATTACTTACTGTAAGATGGTATTGATGCAGATTACTGGGAGGTTTCTACTACAAGCAGGATGACATTAATAAGTCAAGTGTAAAATCAAAAGATGGCAACATTGCACAGTAGAAAGTATTAGGAAAGATATGGCTTCCATCAACCTCAGTCGGAGTCTGAAGGATCACTTACATAAACAACAGAATGTGTGTATGTGAATATGTGTATAGCAGACAAGAAGCAACAATTAAATCACATTTTTAGCAACATTGTTTATTCTTATTCTTTTCCCCCTTGCTATTGGTGAGAATGGTGTAAGATACTTCTTATGATACATCAGGATTCCATCTTTCAGAACCTCAGAGTGATTTAACAAGTTATTGTTACAGCTCACTAAGCATATCAAAACAAGACTTGTTGCAGCTGAGCTTTAAGATGTAATTAAATAAATGAAGCATGAAGCACTGACACACTTCAGAACATAGAGCCTTGATATACACATGCAAACGTGCCATCATGTTGTGACTCAAGAAGTAGAGCAGGTCTTCTATGAATTGAAAGGTGTGTGGTTCAATCTCTTGCTCCTCTTGTTGATACGAGGAAGTGTTCCAGGCTTAGCCAACACTTTCAGTGTGTGTGCATGGGTGAATGAGAGGCACTGTGAAACGTCTATGTCTTACTCCATTTGGAAACTGCTATAGTGCCGCCTGTTTATCGTAATGGAAGGTGTGTTGATAATGTGTTCATTTAGTGGAGTCTGCCAGTGGGGAAAAGACTGTTGATATCTAGCTAGTGAGCTTATTCATCCTGTTCTGTGCTTGAGCACAAACATGTACAGGACACACAGGCATGTGAGGATCTGTTCGAGCCACTTTATTTCCCTTTTACAGAGAAAGGGCTATGTACAAACATTACATTATTTTCCAGCACGTTAACAGAACCACAAGGAGATATTCATGTGAATTTTGGAAGAAGTTTATTGAATTAAAATTTGAGTTGCATTAGAACCACATGCTCTATCTTTAAAGGTTGAATATAAGAAACTTATTCTATTATTAGTCATTTTAATTTTCAATCTTATTCTGTCAGCTTTGAGTGAAAAATATCTAAAATGATCTCAACTGTATTTTTGTAGTTGTTTTACAATTCTACAATTTCATTTGGCAGATGCTTTTATCCAAAGCGACCTACATCTGAGAGTAGATACAACACAAACAAGGAGGTTTTTGCTCCATCACTACAAGACAAGTCTGATTTGAAGATATCCAACTTTGAGCAAGTGTAGAGAAAAAGCAGAAAAACTTCATTAAATGGCAGCTAATATCTCCAAGAAGAAGAGTTTGTTGTTTTCTACTTTTGTCTGTTTTCAATCTCACAAATGAAATCTAAAGCTTGATATTAGATTGAGGCTGATATTGGACTGATTTTTTTTGGTGGTGAAAAGTAAACGTTAGATTTGTGGGCTGAAATATCTATGAGACCATTCAAATGAAGCGCAATTTAAGATAAATTCATCGAGGTATGGTTTTAAATTTTCAGGATCTTGGTTGTGATAATTATGAAACTACTGGGCAGCACCAACTCTTCAGTATTTCTGTTTGAATTATGATCAAAAATAAAGACACACGTTTTTTTGGACGAAACTTATACACTCTTGTAATAATAACATTGATTGTTTTCATTATCACAGAAAAGCTTCTTTCTGATTTCTGATTGATTGATTTTAATTCTGTTAACTACATTGTGTTATAAGTTGTGCCGAATACTTTGTAAGATAAGTGCAGTTATCAAGCACTGCTATGTTGATTACATCTCCTGATCATCATATAGATTTTGTATCATTACTACAGGAGTTTTTCTCACCAAATAGTGGAGTACGTTTCTTCCTTTGTTATCCATCCCCGTCCGTGAGTGTAGGCAGACTCAATGATCCTCCAGCCTCTTATCATGATTGACCTGTGGATATGACCATGAGCAGGATTTCTAAAAGAGAATTTATTATTGTTATGCTGTTCAGAAGAAAGTATTTATTCAAAGGAGGACCAAAAAGTCAGCTGCAGGCTAAAACACCCATTTTGCTGCAAAGCTTTATTCTCAGTGCTGCTGTTTTTGGCTTTGTGAGGCTCAGCGGTACTGAGAAAGTGACAACATGATCTGCCTCTGTTCACCATCACTCGCGCACCAGCCCTGCTGAGACTAGCACTCAAAGGCAGCAGGCCTTCAGAGGTCATAAATAACACAGAGCCCCAGTAAACATAAAGGTGAGCCGCTTCACCACTGGGTGGAAATGAACCGTTTTATTGGAACACCGTATGGTGTCTGTAAAACGTGAGTGGTTCTCACAGGACTTTTCACCATGCTGCTCTGACGTATCATAAAACACATTTTAACCCACATGGTTTTTTTTTTGTTGATGTTACAGTTTGGCTGACTTTCTCTAATAATATATGTTTCAAAAAGAAAAATAGGCAGTTAAAATTAAATGTAAGAAGCCTGTCAGTTAGCATCAGGATGAGTTTTGAACCTGGAAACCAAATTCTCCACTTATACTGTGGTGTGAGCTGCTTTCCTGTTGCTGCTTGCTTGTGGTTCGCTGAGCAGAGAACAGAGTAGCCAGTGTGGTGTTGTTGTGTACGTGAACCTTAGATGGCAGTGTGTATACAAAGACACTCCTGTACGCAGTATAGAATACTGTATAAGGTGGTAAGAGTGGCCCTAAATCATTTTACCAGATCTGTTGCCGTAGATTAAGGAAAAAAGGTTGTGCTCGTAAATGTAAAACATAAATTCTTAGCAATGCACACATAAGCAAAATGAATTACACTGAGTTATTAAAGTATTAATCTAATTTTTCTGTAGGTTCTTCCACCATTTGTTGCCACTGAAATGGCACCAGACCTAATGTTTAGGTCTTTGTTGCATACATTGCAATCATGGTTTAAATATCTGTCTGCAGCACTGGAGGAAAGTGTGTGTGTAAATTAAATGGAGATGTAAGGAATTAAGCTCTGTTGTGTTTTGAAGTACTTATAGTCTTATATTATAGATCTATGCTTTCTCTGTTATTGCTGATCACTCTGATTTATTACAACATTTTACATGACCGTAATGAATTGCTCAGCAATTGCTCCCTGTTTAATCTGATTGGGTATAAACCTGTCAGTGATTAATACTGTAATATCATGATTGACAAACAGGGCAGATATAGTTCAGGCCCTTCTTAAAGTAAATCCATGCTACCTATTTATCACCATATTAACACGAGGCATACAGTTACTGTATTCAGAATGAATACTGAATAGTGGCACTTGTGTCTGTTGTTGTCCATCTTTATAACTTTGTCTATTGACAGTGTTATCTAATGTAGTGAAAGTATACTTTCTTTGTCTAAATCATGGTTCTTTTTTGATAGCAACATGACTCATCTTGTAGGTCGCGTGTTCAAATTAAAAATTAAATTTAGTTTATTTAAGCTTTCTTTAATAGTCATTAAAACAGTTTTGTAACAACTACATCTATGCAGATAATATGTAAGCAATTCAAACTACTGAAAAACAAAAGTAATATACTACATTTCTAAATGCTAGTAGAATTTAAGCCCTGCATGATCACTTGCAGGGTTTTGGTATCTCGTTGTCCTCGTCTAGCTGTGAGGTGTTATCAGTTCCTGTTAGATGACCGCCCTTGAACACAAGAGATCCTTGAAGTAGATCAGGCTTTGTTTGGTTCAGGATCTGTCTGCTGCTACATGTCCACCTGTCGTCTTCCAGGAAGTCTTTGATTCTATCTGTGTTGAGTTGGGTAACCGGAAGGTGCTCTGTCAAGCTCTGATCAATACTTACTTATCATGTCTGGGAATGCTTGATTGTCAGAAAGATATATCCCCCGCCCTAATTTCACCCACAAAGACACAAACACAAAGTTTGCGTTTCTCTGAGTCTGCCTGTTGGTCTAATGCCATGCAGATACAAGTCCCCTAATGACCATGACCTTTCAGGAGGTGATGAATTCAGAACACTGCTTCCAGCCTCCAGTAACTTTTTACAATGAGTGCCATGAAAAATTTGAGCCTCCCTTTATAAATTGCAGGAGAATTTAAAGACAGAATTAAGTCAAGGTGGTATGAGTCCCTACAGAGCCGGTGTCTGATTATTTTGAGCTAAGTGATTGGCTGACAGGCCAAATAAACAAACTCATTTTGAACTGTTTTGTTTCTCACTTGTCTGTTATGTTTTTTACTGACGGACCAAACACGTTTTTTCCTGAGATGTAAATACTTTTTTTTGTTGTTGTTATTTCTCTCTACAGGGCAAAGGAATATGAGACGTCAATGGAGGCAAAGATTCAGGTCCCTGACTCCCCATACAAGGCTAAGTAAGTATTTCCCTTTTTTTCACAGTGTGGATATACACATTACTCTTGAATATTAATGTGTTACCATGATGATGTGATTTAGGGCTGCAAGTAATACTTTATTTTCAGAAATGATTAAACTGCTGCTTATTTTCATTAACCATTTTTATAAACAAAACAGGAAAACGAGTAAAAAAGGGAAAAAAAATCTGCATTTAGTTGTAGGTTTTGACACTAGTACTTACCGGTATTTTTATTTAATCAATTACTAAGATGAATTATTTCAACAGTTAATTTATATTTGATTTACTTTGATAAAAGCCTAAGAAGCCCATTCACATAAGAGAAGCTATAATCAGTGATGCTTTGTCATTCATACAAATTCCTTAAGCAATAAAAAATTTACGAAATTAATTTTGTCATTTAGTTAACTGAATAATTCTTCGGCTTGTTTTTTTCAGTCCAGAATCTACAAATATTGAGTTTACTGTCATTGAAAACAAATACAAACAAGCAACCTCTCATTTTCAGAAGCAGAAACCTTTGTTTTTGTAATGTCTGCCTTAAACAAAGAATACGTCATCAAAATAAAGAATTTTTCTGTACAGTTTTTAATCAGTTCATCTATCAATTGTTTTAACTCTATTGGTAGCATAGAAACCTTAGATTAGGAGCTGATGCCTGAACAGATTTCTAACAACTTTTGGCTCCTGTACGCTCAGATTGCAGCGTTTGGTGAAAGACCTGTTGAAGCAGCTGCAGGGCCAAGACAGCGGGCAGTGGGCCAACAACAAAGCGTCTGGTCTGGACAGAACCCTGGGAGAGATCTCTCGCATCTTAGAGAAACAGGTAGAACAGCAAACAAATGACTCAGACACAGCAGACAATATGATTAAATTAAAGGAATTATTTTTTTATGCACATCAACTCATTTCTTGAAAGTAGATGTCTATTACAGAGATTCAAAGCTGTGTGTTACTATCTCAGATGCCTGTTGGGTGCATAATTTTCTAGTCTGCTGGACTTCTCTTTGGTTGCTTTGCTTTAGACTGATAGTCTGCTGCAGCGTACAGGTCATGCCAGCCCTTTGGCATGTCTTTTCGGTGATGAGTTGCATTGCTGTGTCTCCCCATGTCTCACTCTCCCAATGTAGAGTATCGCTTACTCCACACCAACTTGCCTTTGGTTATTGGCTAATGAAGACCAGATTAACAGTGTTTTCATTGTGCACATGGTACCAATAGAAGAGCTTCCTAGGACCGAGAGCAAGCATTGTCTCGTGTCTGTGCGGCTCGCACGACTCAGATGTCACTGGTTTAGACAATGGTAAATTGGATTTCCAGATGAAATGCCATTGATGCACAAGACTTTATTCAACAAAGGCAAGTGGATTTGGCTATTTTTAAAAGAAGATTTAGGTTTTTTCATTACACTTCTTCACAGATGTATAAATATAAATGTCAGCTATAATGACAGACATTTATTACTACAGTTGAGTTGAACCATCTGCCCCAGAGTCTTTGTTGCATTATGATTTTTTAAAATAGAAAAACTCACATCCATTTGAGACTGAGAGGAGGAATTAAAACACCTGCCACCATGTTTATGATGAGGAAAATATACAGCCCACTTCCTGTAACGAGGCATAAATTTCCTGCCAAGCTGTGGTTTGAGCCATCATAACATCCCACTGTGCATGCCTCTGGGTGTGAGGGTAGAGAGATCATGGTGTCCCATCAGTGGTGACAGGGACGGCTGGAGAGGCTATTACCGAATTTCCCCAGAGAGGCAAAGAAAGAGGTGGAGGTGGGTGGCACAGCATCCTGTAAGGAGAGAGGAGGAGACCAGTGTGATGTGAGTAGCACACAAGCTGTTACTACATGAGGGCTCCTCCCCTCAGCTCCACATACTCCCAGTGGGAGGTCAGAGGTCAGTGGGCCACGGAGATGTGCTCCATTCAACAGCGGTGTCGCAGGAAAGAGGCAGTTTAAGAGCCTGTCTGTGTCCTTTTGCTTTGTCTTACCCTCAGTTTAAAAGCACATTTTTAAGCTATTTTGTCAGATTCTACTTCGCCACCTTCTTACAGAGATATGCAGCGAAATCTGTGTAGAACCATGACTGCCCACTGAGGCAGCCTGGGGAGCACTTCCCTCTCTAATCCCTTGACAAAGTCAAATAAATAGAGCCTCCATCAGCATGGCTGTCTGGCCCCTGAGTCACTTCAAGTCGGAGCCTTTTAGATTATTTGACCTAACAAGCATCTCTCATGTCATTGACTCACCTAGAGATTTGTTTTTCTCCCCCATATCTGATTCAGTCTCCACTTTCTCTGCTAATTCCTTAGACAACACCCGACCCTCCCCTCCTGCTCGACCGTTTGGGTCCCACCCCCACCCCTCACTCCTCCTTTGCTTTCGAGGCTATGTCTAGTCTCTGACCCCAGTGTGTTTCTCCCTCTGTGGCTTCTAATGGTTTATTTTGTGTCAAACCTGATTTTTTTTTCTTTACCTTGGGTGTTTGAGAAGAGCAGTTTTCCCAATGTGCTGCTCTTTTCTTTTTGCTGCACGCTTGCCTCACTATTAAGCACTGGTATTTATATATTGCCCAAAGTGTTTACCGGAGCGTCAGTTAAAGCCTGTCTAGAAAAGAGTAACATGCATGGCAGGTAGGAACTGTCAGGAACATGGTGCTCTGAGAGCCAAAGACTGCAGACTGTATTTACATTTTCATTTGGTAGCTGTCAGAGCCTGGTTTGGCTGACTGGTGGGAGTGGTGGGAGTTGTATCTGGGGACATGGGGGAAGGTGAAGGGCAGAATGGCAGGATAACAAGGTTTCTTGGTCGGGCCTCCAGCAGACTGACAGATACATCCCAGATCAGCAAATGTCAGAACTTTGTGGGGGGGGCGCTCTTTAGTTCAGTTTCAATTTTTTTTATTTTGCCACACTTAAATTGAAGCACTACTGTTTTGTACATTACTTTTCATTTTTTGGAAAACTATTTATGTAGTAGATTAACAGATGCTGTGGTACATGTCAGTTTATATTCCCATTTTCCTTGTTTGTCCTATGTGTTTAACATTTACTATGAAAGCTCTTCAAATGCTTCAGTCTGTAAATATGTTCAATGGCAATGAATGGATAAATACTCAGTGACATGACTAAATGATTATCCAGTTTTCCTAAATTATTTGTCACTGAAATCCTTCGTCAAGCAAAAACTGCCAGTCATCTATAAGCTAGTTATCATGGATTTTCTTATTTTTGAGCTTCTTACATTTTTTTTAATATATTAAAAAATATTACAACTTCCACAGTAATAAATAATAATGTTTTTTTTCTGATAGACTTTAAGCTATTTTGGATCTAAATATTATTATCTTGGAGGCTGCCAATCAGTAGCCAAATAATCAAATAAGGGCAAATGATTAAAAAAAAAACAAAAAACAACTGATACATTAATGGAAATTGAAAAATATATTTTAGCTCATGCTCTAATGTTACTGTATTTTTCATAATCGGCTGTCATTTGTTTCCAAACAGCCTCATTTTGGTTTCTTCACCACAAGTCCAAATGACAGTGAAACGGTTCGAAGCTTCTTAGTGTATTAGTTATAACTGGAGGCTGACTGTGGTTTCTGTGGCAGTTTTGATTTTGCACCACACTGGCCTTTGTGTTTATTTTATAAAATGAACCAAGATTAATCAGTTTGTGAGTGCAGGGCAAATGTGGAAATGGATAATTCTCTACAGGCTGCCATTACGTCTTGTAAACACACAAGTTTATACTTAGAAGTTTATGCTTTAAAATGTTTACTCCAGCAGCCTTGTTGCGGTTTACAGATGACTTGGCCTACTGTGTAATGATGAAATTCATATGAGTAGAGGGTCATCTGTTGTGCTCGTCTCTGTTGTCTAGTTGTGAAGAAGTGAGTCCATGACTTTAGAGTGCAGATCAGAGTTGAGGTCCGTCAGTAATGAACTTTGCCAGTTGTTGACCATCTGTTTGAGGGGCAGGACGACTGACTGTGCCGTCCTCTGCTTTAATTAAAGTGTCTGGTGGGAGGAGACTACGAAGAGCAATTTAGCTGGTCGGCTGGTCGGCTGGTCCGCTGTTCTGCGGACACTGTGCAGGAACGACCAGCTGCTTCGACCTTCCCATCAGCTGGAGTAACAATAGTCACTCTGAACAGTAATTGGATAAGATTCACCCTGTTGTATAATTCAGGAGCTATCTTTCACTTGTCTCTTCATGCTCAGCACTTGGTGGTGGCTCCTCCTTTTTTGTTCTTTTTGGGGGGAAAATTAGTTTCTCATGCTGTTGCTGTGTTTTGTTGTAGCTTCTGCTGGGTTTTTACAAGACACAGACAACTTAAAACTTAAAGGAACATTCTTATATTTCCAGAAATACTACTATATCAAGTATATGTTATGCTTAGCTTGGTGCAAAGTATTAGAGAAAGGAATAACAGTGAGCCTACATTAAAAATAAATGTCACTGAAGTCAATTCTCAGGCCACAGAAGATATTTTGCACCTGCTTTTACAGCCTTTATTGTAGTATGTGTACCTAGCAGCTTGCCTTCAACATGCACAATTTGTGGAGCAACCCATTAAAAACTGGTACTGACCTTCATAGGTTCGTGTGTAAGCATTTGCTGATTACAATATTTGAAAGGATTGTTTTCTATTTATAAACTATTTGGCCATACACCAGTGATTTGACAAATAGTAATTTTGTCCTGATGATGTTAGTAGATGAAAAGTTGAAGTCACATAATTATCTAATTATCACAGTTTATTCTGAAAGGGACATAAATATTTGTGCCATAATTCACAGCAATCCATCTGACTGTTGTCTGCGCATTTTAGTCAGAACAGCAGATGTCGCCTTTTAAGGTGGCTCTAGAGGAAACGTCAGTGGGTCACAAGTGGGTTTCATCTACTGGGGAACATGAATGTCCACACACAGTTTTGTGGAAATCTATTCAGTAGATTTTGTTTTTCGTCAGTCTGTACCAACGTGATGGACAGACCAACCAACATCGCCACCCCTTGAGCCAAACCACAAACAACATTCCAAACTCCAAATCTGCCTTACTTACCAGTTAAATATCATCCGTAAAAGCGAATAAAGACAAAAATTAATACTGACTGGCAAGCTTGAAAATATTACATAAAAATACATATGACAGGTTTTACATAAAATTAATTTTCCAATTCTGCCCAGTGAATGTGTACACTTGAAAAACAGTATGTGGTATTTCTGCACCTACCAGCAGCCATTATAAAGTGTAATAATTATAAATCCACTACAGGAGAGACCTGTTGTTCTCTCCATTACGTGGAAAAAATATGTCCATCTAACAGCATTGGCAATCGGGCAAAATGAGTCAGAAAATGATGGCATATCACATCCTGGCAAAAATCCAATGTTACAAATCCTTATTACTCATGTATCTTGTCAGTTAATGGGCCAGTCACAGATGCATCCAAGCATCTGTTGGGTTTTGCTATTAACTGCAACACTGCACAAATCTCAGTTGTCACAACTGTTTATTTCCCCTGTTTAGAACTGTTTAGTCCCCTCTGAGCTAAGGTATCCTAAACATATAGGGAAAGACACTGATAACTGATAGTCTTAGCTAACTTTGGGTAAGACAGCAAAGAACTGTATTTCCCAAAGTGTTGGAGTATCTTTTTAAGAACACTGGGTTGAGGATCATTGTTGCAGCTGTTACTCTGCAATGTAATTTGTGGCTCATTGCTAAAAGAAACTAAAGCTTTGTTTTCATTCTGTTAGATTTGTATGCAAATTCAGCTCACTGTGTACATACACTGTCGCTTTAATTATATATAAACATAATTGCTGTTGCCCTGCCTTGGGTCTGTAGAGAGAATATATCATCACCAGATGCTTGTTCCATTTACTTGGAAAGTCAGCTACATTGCACAGCAGCAAGATCAACACTCTCAGACCGCAGGCTGTTACTATACAAAACAAACCTTTATTTTAAGCATTATGTCTAATTGCAATGTTTGTCCTCATGGTAATACTCTGGTCCATTTTTGTTGTCTGTGGTCCAGTGCATGTGTAGACCACCTATAGATAGTATGTCACGTAGTTTGAACTTAATCTCTTCACCGGTATTGTTCCGTCATCACAACAGATAAATCTGTCAGCAGAGCAGAAAAGGAACTAACAAGCAAGAAACTCTTGTCTGGTTTTGGCAGGAGACGGCCAGGACTGGGCAGGTCCCAGTTACCCGCTTTAATACCATTTGATAAGCTGCTATGAAAGAGCTGCCTTTTCTCATTTAGCCTAGAAGCTTTTAGGTAGGTGTGTTGATGGGAGGGTTAAGATAGGGGTTAAGCCAAGCTCAGTGATTGAGACCTAATTGATTAGGTATGGAAACTGCAATTAACATACAGAAGGGAAGTCACAATGAGTTCTTTTACAAACGGCACTTTGTGTCTCTTGAGACTGTCTCTTGAGACTGTCTTTGAGACATTTCTCATTATGTTAAAGGTAGCGCGTCTTTGGCGCATTTAACGTTTTTGTGTCAAACTCTAAGCGATTGTTGGGCGTGTCTTCTGTATGCGTCTAACACCGGAATCGAGCAGCAGTTAGCTCAGCAGCGGGCATGAATGACAGATGAAGAGCTTATCTGTAATTTGGTAAAGCGCTTCTCTCTCAATGTGTTCAGGCTTGTTGGCAACTTCCCATCTGTTGAACAAAAGCACTGTGAAGTGGCTGGATTTTCGTGCAGTCACATCACTGTGGAGACTGTAACCTCATTAGGTGGAGGACTGACCTGCAGTGTAACTCAGCCCTCTTTAGTTGTGTGAAGAAGGCCATCCATCAGCAGCTCCCCTCTGGTTCCTTTCCTCCTTGTCGACCCAGGCACAAACATGTCTCGTCGTCGGCGCTCGCTCCTGGCTTTGTACTTGTTGATGTATAAGACACTGTAGCAACAGCAGCCAACCTGCTGCCAATTATTCTATCATCAGTGGAGGGCAGGACGGGTCTACTCACATGTGTTCATTTACTTAATGCCCTGGACTGATATATTTTTCCTTAAAGTTAGTTTATTTGTCTTTTTTTAGATTCTAAGTGGAGTGAGGGGGGACAAACATAATTTAAACAAGAACCAATCGATTCTGATCGAATAGAATAAACCACTTCTAAAGTATTCATCTATTTCTGCTGCCTGGATGTGTTTTGTTTATTACACTAATGTGTGGAGACTTTATGCTGTTAAGTTTATTTCTTCACTGTCTCCAGGAACAAGCAATTAAAGCTGATAAGTGCTGTTAAGTTTGTTTCCTCACCAACTCCAGGAACAAGCAATTAGAGCTGATAAGTTTACACCATCATTTCTTAAAACAAGACAAAGGAGTCAAGCTTACACACAATAGAATAGAACAACAAATTTACAAAAAGAAAAAAAGGTTGCACCCAAAAAAAGTTTCAATATTCACATTAAGCAGTTTGATTGTGCTACATATATGTGCTACTGGTTATTTTACTTGAGTTACAAAGGAAATTAAAATATCCAATTAATTTTGTTGTCCTCTTCGCTGTCTTAGTAACATTTGAGTGACACACCCTTTATTTGAACCATTATTGTCATTGTCAGCTAATGTGTTCGTTATTTTCTCAATTAGTGAAATTTTTTTGGTTCATACAGTATCAAAAATGGTGCAAAGAGAGTCCAAGATGACATCCTCAAATGTCTTGTTTTGCCCACAACCCAAGGATATTCAGTTTACTGTCATGGAAGAGTAAAGAAATATTCAAACTTAAGAAGCTAGAATCAGAGAATGTTAACTTTTCTTTCTTTAACAATTATTTAAACCACATATTCAATTACAATTGGAGAAAAAGTAGGGGTTAAACTTCATGTATACAGAGGTCATTTATTTCACACAAGTACATTTTTTAACATGGGAAAATGTGCTGTATTTTTCAAATTGTATGTCCATTTGTCTGACGGTTTACTATGAACAGCAGTTTGCCTGCTAATAAATCTACTACTGTCAGCCAATTAATTAAGCCAGTTTTAAAGCCTGTGATGTGTGAGCCTTCAACCCTGTTTGTAGCAAATAATGTATTCAGTAATATTACCATATCCGCTGTTGCCCCCTCATTTATATATTTGAAAACCATGAGCTGCAAGTCATAAATAACACAAGTAGCAGAATGGAAAGAAACTGAAGCTGAACAGATCCAGAGCCAAAACGTCACTTTGAGATTAAACCATTTAGTCAAGCTCACCGAAATCGGGTTTCTTCAGATCCAAAGTAACTGGAAGTGTGAGTCGAGCTCCTCTGCAAGTGTGAGTGGCTGGATAGTGTTAAAGGTTGGAGAAATCCTGTCTCTGAACAGGAATATGTGTCTCTTTAATCCCTGTAAATGCTGACACAACAGGTGAGGTAATATGAGTGCAGAATTTTTTTTAACTAAATGGATAATAATGCGATAACAAAAATGTCTGATTAATAATAGGAATGCAATGTCTTTGTATATTTGTTGTTGTTAAAATGGTTGTCTTAATTTTAAAGTTCTCTAATTGCCCTGTTCTTAAATTGCCCGAGCGGCATTTTCTCGGTTTCACTTAGTCTGTGGTCGTCCGTTGAGACCACCCTGGTGCTAACTGGAGCCTGCAGAGCATTTGCTTTCCACTGAAACTCGACTGTTGAGGGGTGGAGTCAGGTTGTGCACTTTTGAGATTAAACAGGAATACTTTAGGGATCACTTTGTTTCAGATTTCAATCCCTCGCCCCTGTAGGAGAAAGAGAGGGTTCCCTGTCTGTTGAGAGCCATGTAATCCCCTGTCCAGCCGGCGGCTCGTTGTCCCCTGACTGTACCTCTGTTTCTCTCCCTCTTTCTCTCCGCCTTGACAGAACAATGCCGACCAAGTGGCCTTCCAAGTGGGCGGTGGCCTGTCTGCTCTGGAACAAATTTTGCAGGTCATCACTGCTGCTTCCACACCCACTGCAGTTCCTCGTATTCCTCTCAAGTGAGTACTCTCACCAGACTGAAATGTTTACGTATTCATGTGCTTCATGCGAATTAAAATATAAAAGGTGCTTTTGTGTTTTTAGAATTTTTTTTTCCTGTGATTTAATGCGCCATTTAAAACAAAAAAATCAATTACTGTGCCCAACCGATTTAGTGGTCATGACTTGATCAAGTTTCTGTTTCAAGCCAGCAGGGTGAGCTGTCTCTTTAGCTTATGTTTGGTACCACTTATTTTGGAAATGCTGACCAGTCGTTGCCGTTGAGACCTGTGTGGTCATTAGTGTGATCTTTTTGAGGAAGCCTAAGTCTAAATTTAGGTTCATTGTTGGAACAGGTGTGCAGGGATTTTCTGCAAAGTCTAAATTCGCTGTAGTAATGCATTTATGAACAATCAATAAAAGTAGTAAATTTCAGTTCCCTTTATGTTAAATTGCACTAAATTTTTATGTTGATGATCTGCAAACACAAATTGGGCTGAGCATTACTGTTCTGCATCAGATCTTTCAGCAGAACCTCCATCAAAGTATGACAAGTTACATAATATTAAAGAAAGTAGACTCTTGTATTGTTTGCAGCTTTTTATTGCTCTAATAACAGGAAATGATATGAAAGAAACAGATGAAGTTATTTGTAAGTGACAGTAGACAATCACTTTCAAAAGGGTAAATATTGTTTTGCATTTCTCTTTCGCCATGTATAAATAGGCTGGAAGCTTTTTTGTGTGGGAATAAATGCCAACCAGATTTTTGAAAGAATATAAAATAGCATTAACATTTCTGATTGTGTTTACGTAGCCTAAAAGAGAGGAACACATTTGAATGATCCATACTGTTTAATGAGGCTTTCCTTCCTCTTGATGACTTCTCTCTGTCTGTATCCTTTCTCTGACCTCACTGACAACGCTGCTCTATTTCCTCTTTGCGATTGTTTTTGCAATTGCATAAAGTAAGTGAGCTAATCTCAACTAACCTAATTTATCACTGTTTATCGTTGCTTCATCTCAATAAATACTCTCGAAATGTATTAATGAATAACAGCGCTGCCCTTCAAGAATTGGAAAGCATTTCCCTTTCTGTAATCAATTTGTGTTCATTCTTTTCTCTCGAAACACAAAAAGCACATGTGTCCCATCTATCATTTAGAGTACGGAGTATTTTTGAGTTGTGGGTCTGGCGTTTGTACAGCTTGCCAGTAGATAACCTCAGAGAGGCTGTTGTGCTCACAAGTGGGACTCTGTAATGGACTCGAATGGCCTTGCTCTCCCATTCATTAGCATTTACTGGTCTCTGAGTCTCTGCTAATGGACAAATGCTTCTTATATTTATAAGGCTTTTAAAGGACATTGCATGTATATTGATTTTTTTTTGTAGTCTCTCTTTCTCAATCATTGTAATCGGAGTGAATTTCAGACTTCTGAATTGCAGAAAATATGATCTTAAATGGAGAGACAGTCTTCTTGCACTAAGCTCAGTTTTTCAGACTTTGCTTGGATATCTGTGCATGATTTGTTAACTTAAGTACACGAAATACCTCCTGGGCTTTTAGACATGTCCTTGACATACTGTGGTGAAGAAACAGCAGATAAAAATTAAGCCCATGTGCCTTTGTCCTCTGTTTACAATTTACTTGAATTCTGGAATAGTTTATAAATAATAATAATTATTATTATAAAGTGTTTCTAGTTAAAGTAGCTCTTCCTTCCTAACTAAAGCTTTCCCATAGCTAAACAGGACTCTCTGGAGTGAAGGCTGACGTGCGTATGAGATTAACAGTTGTTTCACAGATAAACAGCAGCATGTGTATGATCTAATATTATTATTTTGTTGTTATATTTTGTGTCTATACTAATTAAGCTCAGTACTACAATTCACTGGTTTGCCTTTTAGTTTGTGTTGCTTATACTGCTAGCCTCTTTAACACATCATTTCTGTATAGTCTCTATAGAACAACCTTGTTCTGCAGCTTGTTGTACCTTAAATGTAGCTATTACAGTAACTGTGTTGGCTGCAACTGGGTATATAAATGTAAAGCAGTTTTTTTTTTAAATCCATCCACAGTTTTGAACAGTCACAATATTTTTCAGACAAATTTCACTGGATCCTTTCCCGTTTTTTTAGTCATGTAAAATTCAGGAGAGGAGAGGACTTTGTTCCTGTGTCAGTGTAGTCGGTAGCTCATGTCGAGATGCAACACAAGGACGCAGCCCGGCTGTCTGCTTATCACTATCTGTCATCTGGATTGCTGTGTGGCCTAATGGGCTGCTATACAGACGCTAGCCCCAGAGTGCGCTACATTATCTGTTTACAGTGATGCTGCCGTATTGATCACCTCCTCCCACCAGATAAGCAGAGTGATTTACAAAAAAAGGCAGCTGCCGAGGTGCTCCTGCCATATCTCTCCCCAGGGAGGCTGATTCCATCTTGTTACCATTACATTAATGAGCTAATTCCTCTACGAGGCTCTGCTAATGTTCTGGTGTAACCCTGTGGTCGCTGGCGTGTCCAGATCGGGGTTTATGCAGCCACTGTCATTAACTTCAGCTGGACAGATGATATCGTACAAAAGGCACAGTAACATCCCAAACGTTGCCATGGACTGCATTAATTATACAACACAGTAATGTTATTAGTTACTTTGATTTGCATTATGTTAATTATTTGCCTGGTGTTCTTATTCATGGGCATTTAAATCATTAAACGTCACCCTTATATCCATAAAATGCCATAAAGCTGTGAAACATATCTCAACGGTTCAATAGCCAAATGTGTACTTCACTTACCAATTTGAAACCAAATGGTATCTAATTTACTTATGTATTTATGTTTATTTTTGGAGTCAAATAAAATCTGTAAACATTTTTGTTTGAGACACTTGAGTCAGTTTTTGGTATTCTGCTCAAAAGACTGCTTAAATAAGTCATCAATTTTAAATAAAGAGATTAATAAAGAGATTTTATGTTCGTTGAAAAATGTATTAATTTAAAGTTTTAGCTCTATGTTTAGGGTGACTAATCTAAAATAAGCTGATCAATTAAGTACGTAATCTAAAACGATTCATTTAAATCTCCCATTGTTTGTGCTGTTGTATGGTAGCAGTGGTGCTGTATGGCCAGTAAGATAGTAGGCATTGCATCGAAGATATAAGTGTTTACAGAATCCTTTAACAGTATATTTCATCACCGTTATTAGTTGAAACAGTTTTGTCTCACTCATTTAAAACTGTTTCATAAGTACGGAACAAGTACATTTAGTTGCCAACACTTGGTTGTGTGATTGTTGTCCTTTTACTCTCCTTCCATTATGACAGCTGCAGATTATCAGTTTAACCCAAAACCAGTGTCAAAGGACTGACGACAAGAATCTTTTTTTTGCACACTGATGCAGAGTTACACAGTGCTGGTATTTAGATTGCAGATGCCTTGTCCTTCTGTCTTCAATAGGGGTCACTGGAGAGAAGAAGGGAAGAAAGACTAGTGTTGTGTACTGCTTGCAAATGGTCTCAGCCATCTAGCTTCATCTGAGTTTTAAAAAACAAACAATGAAAAGAGCAGAAGCACTAGTCTATTAATTTCAGTAGTAAAAGTCAAATTCAGATGTTTGTACTCTGATGTTTTCGTCACACCACATGATGATAGTTTCCAGTGTTTTTTAAAAGTCATACAGAGCTGTGATGGTAACAGGTGAGCTACAGAGAAAGGTTTAGCAGTGGACATGCATGTTAACCCAATTTGTATTTCCACCTCTGTCTCACATGACCTGGTGTATCCTGTGAAATCAGACCTGCTACCTGTGGTTTTATTTCAGGATGTTTTCCACCATTTGTGAGGCTGTGTGTATGTATTTGTGTGTGTGTGTGTGTGTGTGTGTGTGCATTCGTGTGCATGGTGCTGTGTGGCGGCTCATCAGATTTCTCCTCCTTCATACCTGGCCAGTGTGGCACGACAGCCAGAGTAGATGTCTTGGAAGCACTCAGGGTATCGGAGAGATCAACACCAGAATCAAATTAAATGTCATTTAGATAGCAGTGAATGAAGGGATTGTTTGACAGCACAAGGAAATGGATTTGCTCCTCACCTTTTATTTTGGCTTAGGATTCTTTTTCCTCCCCTGTTTAAGAGGCAGGGGCTCAACCTGATCTGGAAGTTAGTCAGATTTCTACAGCGCTGCTCCCGTCAGGCTTGACTGCACACATAGGAAACGCACAGAAAGGGCGAGGAATGTGAGACTCAGGTTGAGGAGCACAGATTTCATGGTTGATAACTCAAGGCAGTGACAAAAAGCATAAAGAGCCTTTTACATGCTTGTTGTCCTGTTGTCAAATGAGCACAGAGTTGGCCATTTACCTTAATAAATGGATTTTGATGAAAGATAGACACAATCCGTAACCGTGCTAGAGAAACAGCATTTATGGTTGTTACTGGTGGTTTATTCCAGAGAGCTAACAACTAGTAAAGTCTGGGTGCTTTTGTGGACAAATTCTTTGTTTCAGAAGGTTTTTAAGTTTTCCTCTCCTGCCTATCAGAATTTTCCTAAAAATGAAATGATTATAGAATATTATCACAAGATTCCACCGTATCGTAGGTTGGCCTGCTGACTATCAGGACCTCAGGGGCTGCATATGGGCCACACAGGATCAGGTGTGTTCTATCCTTTTACCTCTTGGCCTCATTTCTTTTTGGGTGTGAGTACCTTTACAGGTAAAATGGTATTCCCCACTGTATAAGGTTAACTGTTAGTGTAAACGAGCAGATTACATTACTTAATTATTCGTATCTTCTTTTTATCAGCTTTAA
Source organism: Amphiprion ocellaris (assembly GCF_022539595.1). NCBI lineage: Eukaryota > Metazoa > Chordata > Actinopteri > Pomacentridae > Amphiprion > Amphiprion ocellaris. The sequence continues at coordinate 11,525,047 of NC_072768.1, forward strand.
ATCCCTCTTCCAACTCCGCCAGTTACAACTTGTGACAGTACTTCATTGCTTGTTCTCAAAGCGCTAATGCAGTCAGCGAGTTGAGAGAGATAGCGATTATGTTAATTTTGGGATCCTGTTAAGCGCAATCTCACCACTGTAATGAGAATCCCATTGTGGTGTAGATGAAGGAATGTGGCCTGCTTAGATAGACTGGCACACATCAGTCCCCCAAGTTTTTTTTGTGCAACATGAGAAAGAGCGTTGTGGCACTTTACCAAATTGTTCCTCAAAATCTTTGACTCGAGCTGTCACTGAGGGGTATTTAGATAGTGAGATTCCCAGAGAGGTTGGACTATCAGGTGTCATGCTCATCAAGCTCAATTAGGTGGGAGGAAACCAAAGACAGATCAGTGTGATGGTTCATTGTGCAAGCTGGTGTAAGGGCATAACTCAAACATGCCTCTGACGGCTTCCTCATTTGTTCAGAGATGACCAAAGACAAGCCTGATTAGCTGTGTTACAAAGCAATTGCATGCTCATTACATGAGCAGCTGAGTGAATGGAGGGCCAGATCTGTCTTGCCAGAAGTTAAGTGATTTAATTAGATTATGCTAGTCAGGTCAGGGAGACGGTATGCAGCCATGTCTTGAATTAATTTTTAAAGTGGTTTGTTACAATCCCAACCCAAACCCACAGTTGCGTAGTAGTGTTTTAAAGCATTGTTTTTTTTTGTAATAACAAATGTTACTTTCTTTTTTAAAAGCTCAACTTTTGCTGCACCCTTGTTTACTGTATACATGCACTGTATGTAGGGGAACTCCAAATACTATACCATGCCTGTCCCAGCAGACAGTGGACGAGAGTCTGGGTACACCCTGGACATGTCACCAGTCAATCACAGAGCTGAAACTCCAACTAGCAGAAACAAAATCAGTAAACCTATTTTGCAGCAGCCAACATGAACACGGGCTATACCAAAACACCTACATTTTTTGTGACAAGGGGAACACTGTCAAAAATCATTGCACCGTATACTAAACAGGGACAAACTGGATTTGAAAAGCTGAAAACGCTCCAACAGGTCTCCACTGGGGACACAGTTGATGGCATAGCAAGTCATGGCAAAACTGCCAGATGGAAACTGCCTGTGTCCAAAGACAACAACCAAAACTATATGACAATGCAGTAAGTAAATCTCAATCCCCTTGACTCTTTTTTTTTTCTTCATTTATGATGTCATACATAGTCTCTTTAAGATTGTTGTTTTTGGGACATTTTCCACCCTTTCTTGGCAGAAGAAGGGAAACATGAAGGAAGTTACCAACTTTAATCAAATACATTTTTTTATTCCACTAAACTGCCAGGATGCCCTTCAGTAGTGCAATTTTTTTCCACTGGGACTGCATATTTCACACAATAGTCCAATCTGTTTAAAAATCACACGAATGGTTTCATGAGCACCAGGACGAGTCAAAGAATTTTCATACCCTCTCCAATCCACTGATCTAAACCTTTTGTAAAACTTGACAAGAAGTTCACATTTCAATGTAAATTACCACCTCGTTTATTCCTTTTTAAAAGAACTGTTAAATATTGCATTATACTCAGCAGAGGACAAACATATGGCAGATGGTAACCCCAGAATCTCAATGTAAGTTAAATGTTATTGACAAACGTTGACTTTTTCTCACTGAGACAGCTCTTCGATATAATGAAGTCAGTCCTACATTTCCATTTATTCCCTGATAAATGATATGATAACCCTACTGTTGTGCACCACTTTACTCAACGGGGACATAATGTCAAATACGACAAGAGTGACTAAAGTAACTGTTCTCCTTTAGAGGAATGTACATGGAGGTTACCACCGTTTCCATAAGCTGTGTGAAGCTTATAATTATACATTCGTGAACAAGTATTTGAGTTGTCAATTTGGTATTTGCATAGAAGCTGATCTGTTTCCCAAGTTCTCTCGAGAATCAGCGTCTCTGAGAATCTGATGCTGCCTGACTGCACACAAAGCATAGTTTGCTTGGGTTCTCATGTTACCTCACTTCTTGCTCCACAAAAACTTCCCTGTCAGCGCACTTTAACTGTAATGAACTTTTTCCATTGCTTTTAAGATTTTATAAAATTGTTCCCAATATAGCTGCTGCAGTACTATAACAATTTGTAAGAAAGTTCTTAAGGTGATCTTTTTTTAGGTGCTCTGTTATTGTTTCAAGTAGTTCTTGTCACATTAACACCACATTCCATGTCTGACAGCTTTACACTGCAATGTCAATAATGATATGGCGAAGCGACCGATCTGCCCGCTAGCAAATGCAAAGCAAAAACCAGAGGAAGTTATCGAGAGACTTTGGTGAACCTCCACCTAATCTATTTTTCTTTACCATGCCAGCGTGGTTTGACCGAAAACGCACAGCAGATGTGAAGGTTCGGTAGATATCAAAATGTTTACCAGTTGAAATAAACATGGCCTACTTTAGGCACTGGAGAGGCGGATTCCATTCTTCCAACGAGCAGATAGGACACGCTATTCCTCCAATGGCTAAAATATACAGTTGTCAGAAAATATTAACTGATGAAACGGGGCAAGGGGGAGTAGCAGTCACAGCAGAATGATTGGTCAGTTATCAGAAGCATTAATCTTCTCTGGGGCTTGTTTTAGAGTAGACATAATACAGAGGCACGCTGACTGGCTCAGCGCTGGCTGCTGCCTGGCGGCTGTGAGGAGCTGCTAAGAAAAGTAGTTTTATCTCTCCAGCGGAAATGCTGCACCATCTCTACCAAGATGGGACTGGGATTGCACTCAGCACCTCTGAGGGTGGATCTGGTGAGGGGAGTTTCCACATAAGTAGCTGATATGAGTGTTTTATTCCTCAAACCAGCTTCCTTGCTTGCGCTGTCAGTGAGATATGCTTTTGACTGGTGAAGACAAACTGCACCCTTAAAGAACCACAAATACAGAAAAGTGTGTTTGGTTTCCTGGTGCCTGCAGATAATCTTGTCAATGCCCAGGTCACATTTACATCCCAGCAGTAGTGTTTTTTCAGTTACTTGCAAGGAGTGAAGCAGTGTGCCCTGAGGTTTGTTATATTTCACACTTGTGAATAATATTTTTTTTTCTTATCTGTCTCTGTTAGATCTCTCTGTGCTGCTGTAAATATCTACTACCTGGCATGTTCCTGCTGTGCCCTCAACTGCTCCTATGTGCTGTTTAGCAACAAGATAGTCCTCCTCATGGACCTGCTGCTGCATCAGCTAACAGTAAGTAAACACACAGGATCAACAGCTACAGAATGTTTCTTCGATGATGCAATGAAATATGAAGGTTTGCATGACTAGTGTCTGCCAAACACAATATTTTAATTTCTATAAAGTAGATTAACTGGAAGAGACATGCTCATTGTATTTAAATACAGGATATTGTAAGATAGCCATGCAGAAATTTTTCATTTTTCTTACCCGTTCCCTGTTTTCTTTACCTTTATCGATTGGCATGCACTACTCTGACCACAGAGAAAGCCCTGCCTTTTTGCTGGTGTCTGTCACTGCCACAGTGTTAATGAAAGACAGAGCAAGACACAAACTAGTGAGTAACAAACCGTTGCCCAGTCTCTCCACAGATGCCTCCCAACTGAGGGAATGTGAGAGCACAGTCAGTCAGGCTGCATTGCGGCGACATGTCAGCCCATATCCTTCAGCACTCTGTAAGAAGGCCTGTAAACATCAGCTCACTCCAAACATCCAACGGTGGCGGCTCACTGGGGCCTCCTACACTCACAACACAGACAGGACAAGGCACAGGCACAGGGTTGTGGTGCATGCATGAACTCTACTGGGGCTTCCTTCTCCAGTCGAGTTCCAATCCAAAGCAGTCGTATTTCCTTAGGGCTCACAGGGAGAGGTTAGCCTGTATGCTCCAGTTTATATAAAACATATCCCAGCAGCTGCTCTGCTGACTGACATATCCAACAGCACTGCAAGAGATGAACCAACTTTTCTGCTTGTGTTTGCTACAGATAAAGAACTGAGCCCAAAATTACTCATGTGCCTCCTCAGCCCTCTATAATGAGCTGAGATTTAGTTTTGTTTTTTTTTTTTGTTTTTTTTTTTTAACACAGATTTGCATTTGTCATTGTATTTATAGACATGAACATATTCATGTGCATGTCTGTGTTTTGGTATGCGTGTGTGTGAGCAATAGAGTCAAGCGGTGGGGGTTGCACGGCCATATGAGCATGTCCCCTTTTAATTAGATTTGCGGAGAATGTCGGTGGATTTACCTATGCTGTCAGCATTCACCCCAACCATTAGACCAAATGGGAACATTTTATGTTTGCAAGGTCCCACATTAAACAGTGGCACTATATTTTAAATGTGGACCTCTGCTTTCATGAAGTTTGTCTTGAAATGCAAATGAGAAGAGTGCTTGTCTTACTACTGTGCTGTATATGTCCGTCTACAGCCGTTTTATTTGGGCTTCTATCTTGTCAGGATGTAGCCAGTTTATAGTCTGTCTCTGTTTGTTTACACCAGCTTTGTGTGGCTGACAAAGGCTGTAAACAGCTACTATATGACTTTATTGTAGCCATTTCAATTCTTAAGACTGCGGTTTACTAATTTGTTGGCTGAAAGTGATGAATAAAACCTGCTAAACTGTAATGTACCAACAAGCCTTTTTCTACTAAAACAGGACATTTAACATTTGCTTCTGCATTAATAAAATGGCATTTTAACTCAGCGCTAAAGGGTAAATTGGCCTACTGCAATTTAATTCTACACTGTTGATATTATGTCTAATGGCATGCTGTCAGATTCCTGCTGTAGTCTCTGAACTTCAGAGTTTATTAAAAGACCGATAACCTGGCGATATAAATAACAGGTTTATTAATGCTTCAGTATACTGTCCTGTGTTCATTGTGTTTTTTTCTTAACAGCTGTATGTCCCAGATGAGGACAAGTCTATTTTTGGGCGCAGTGTGAACAAACAAGTCTTTGAAGGTTTGACAACAGGCCTGCTTCAAACCATCGCCACCATCCTGGGGTCCCTGTGGCCAAATATCTCTGAGTCTTGGCAAGGCGAAAACACATGGATTTCCTCCCCAGATACCAAGGTCAAGAGCTCTGCCACAGAGTCCTTCAACACTCGCACACAAGATCTAATCAGGTATTTTCCCTTCAATGTTCTGTGCTGCTCTCGTACCACTTCTCATCCTCCTGCATGGCACCTCTTTTTTCATCTCACAACCTTTTTACCTCCTTTAGTATATCCCTCCTCCACTCCTCTTCACCGGGTTGAGAGTTGGTCAACCTCTGATTTCCTCAACAACATGCCTTATGTAAAGAATAGGCTGACAGAATGTCAGATCATTTGGAAAAGTTCCAAGTGGTGTCTTTTTAGAATGGGAGTAGTGTGAGAATGAGGTGTATTCTGGCATCCCTCCAGCATGTACTTTTTCCACACATTCAGTACCACATTTTAAGTAAAATCAGTTTCTGAGGGCAGGGTCACAAAGTAGCATAAACAAAGAGCACTTCCAAAGCTTTGAAAGGTCCTCTTGAACCTGGCGTTAAAGCCAGCCATGTGGGTCTGGGCTGTAGGAGTCGGGGGTCTGATGGAGAAATGTGGACTGTGAGGAAAGGCAGGCCCGGCCGTATGAAGCCTTTTGGACTAGTGCAGTCTTTCCACTGTCCCTCCCACAAGCCATGATTCATCTGGATGGAGCAGCTGCACAGGCCCACCAATCTCATCCACTGACCCAGTCGTAACCCTAGAGACAGAGGAGGGCCTGAGAAAAATTGTGTCGTCAGACGGATAATCCTGAGTACGAACACAAGATTTACCTCAACTGTCTTATAATGTATATGTGAGGAAGGACAAAAGATCAAAACATTTTTAGCTTTTGCAACACTCCCCCATTATGCCAACCTATATATCAAACAGAGAGGAGATCACTATTTCCTTTCTGCTCATTACCAGTTCCTCAGTTTGCATTTTCAGTGCTTTTAGTCCCCTATCAGTGCTGTAAATATTTTCAATGTACATTCATATTTTGAGGCACAAAGTGGAGAGTTCGACCACCAAGCAGGATGTCAAACAGAGAGTAGGCATTGGACAAAGCAGCAAGTGTGAGGAAAGATCCTTTCAACCCAAGTAAAGCTGTGGAAGAGGATCAAGACAAAGCAAGGGGACTTGGTTCAAGTGTCAAATGACCTGTAGTGCAGGTTCAAAACTGACATAATCACCTGTTTTAAGAGGACACCCGTGAGTGACAGTTTCAACAATAAAGGCATGCGAGAGAAGTAAAAAGTCAAAGCAGTGATTAAATGAGGAACTGTGACTTCAGAGTGACCACATCAGCGACTTAAAGGTCTTGATTGGCAGCTATAGTGCTCTCTAGATTTTCTTAAGTTGTTGGTGCCCGAAGGTCCCGGAATACCGGAGCTTTGAGAAGACTAGCCCCAGGTCAGCAGACTGTCAAGGGCCCAGAACTGGGCTGGCACAGGGACCACAACAGTCCTCTAATGACACTATTAGCAGTGATTTGTGGCTGAAAGAGTACAGGGAACATGATCATGAGACCTGTCATTGGCAAAGACAAATTGAAGATATCACAGTAATAGCAGGGGGTGGAGGGCTTAGGTGAGGTATTGGCTTTCAGCTGCAGTGCTGTGGAACTATGCACAGTAAAGGTCTTTGTTTGCCTGTGTGAGATGAGCTTTTTATAAAGAAACTATTTAACTTGTTTTAACATTTAGGAACTAATGCTTGTTTTTTTTCTTTTCTTGTGTCTTTACTCCAGCTACGTGGTAAACATGGGCTTGATTGACAAGCTCTACGGGTGCTTCTTGTCGGTCCAAGGTCCTGTAGACGATCACCCCAAGATGTCTGCTTTCCTTCAGCAGGCCTCAGCTCTGCTACACAGCATGTGCAAGCTGTGCTTCGTCGTAACCGGACGGTGAGCCTGTCTCTCACTCTACTGCACACCTTAAACATCTCTGATCTCTTGATCTTCCTCTAACAAACACACACACCTCTCTCTTTGCAAGTAATGACAGAGACTAAGTCACAGTCAGTTCTTTAATGTCAGGAGGATCCATAAAGACGGGGCTCATGGTTACTCAAACAAAGACTGTGGTTCCTCTGCAATCAGCCAGCAGGTCATTTACTCCAACCAGAAAGCTGGCTAAGCTGTCGTTACCACAGATAGAGATAGGCATCTACTTGACCCAGCGCTCTGTCACTCACCATAAACCTTAGCCTGCAGTGTGGGGGGAGCCCACCCACGTGTGATACGGTGACCTCCACTCAGAGAGGTTCAGTGGCGCCGCTGACAGAGGCTAAGCACACAGTCACACCAAGGGACATCAGCACCACAATTTCTGACTTCAAAGGAACAGAAATGCTCAGCGTAGTGGCAGGGCCAGATATTATTTTATGCTACATTATTATAGAATTTGAAGCAGAATAACCAGGATGCATTTTAATTGTTATATTGATTGATTGATTGATTGATTGATCGATAGATCGATAGACCGATAGAGCTTTATTGTCCTCAAGGGGATATTTGTTGTCACAGGCACTGTCAGGTACATAAAAGATACACATATCATGGACAATTGAGCAAAGGACAATAGGGCAACACGCATGCTGGTGAGGAATGGGTGGGAAACACACTACCGGTGATTGAGAGCAGCAATGGCAGAGGGGATAAAACTTTTGCTAAAGTGTGCCCGTTTCCACCTAAGAGTCCTGGAGGGGATGGTCCGGGTCCCTGCTGACTGTCCGAGCCATGCGTGTCACAGCTCTATTGTTGAGATGGAAGAGGTCCTTGGTGGGCAGATTAATAATTTTGGATGCTATATGTGTTATTTTAGTGAGTCTACTAATCTGGGTAGCAGTCGAGCCATGACAATCTAACTGTTCTCGGTGCAGTAACAATGACCATGTCACAATGCCATAGTAGACCATAGCTAGAACTGTTCATTGTAGAATAATTGTGAGAAAAAAATTGCGATCAATGCAGCAGCCAGAAGGTTCTGTTCTATCTAAGCTCTCTGTGTGTCATATATATATGAATGCTCAGTGGACTAGTAGAATATTTGGGCCATGCCAGTTGCTGTGTCAGGGGATTATAATGGCATTAGGAGGCTGTGTTCTTGCCTAGCAGCATATTTCACGCAAAGCCTGTTGGCTAACATCAAGTATCAGCATGCAGTGTAGGTTCCATCCAGAGGTCACACACCCTCCATTCTACATGGCTGCAAATCATAGCTGGTGCTGCTGCGGTAGTCTTAAATTGTCTGTCTCTACTAGCTGAGGGTTTTCTCAGGAGTCCTCTGTGTTGTCACAGAGAATCCTAAATAACATCACTGCAATAATTACTTTCATTTTCTCTTGTGTGTAAGGATTTTTTTGTTTGTACCATGATGCTTGTTTTCTATGGTTGGATTCTCTATTCAAACCTCTTCAAAAATCTTCTGAATTTCTTAGCATGAAAAATTCACTTTAAAAAACTTAGACCAGTGGAATGTTTAAACTTTGGGTTTGTTGGTTCTTTGACTTATTAAATAGAGCCTTTTATTCCTCTTTCCTAGCCACATTATCTCCGGCTCTGTTGTTAAATGTATTGTACAGGGAAGGGATGATGTTGCCAATCCCTTAACCAACAGGGTGGCATTTTGTTGGAGCCAAACAAACATATCACCTTGAATCCTCTCAGGCAGGCTTTGATTAGATGTACTGGAGCACTCAGCACCTTGTCAGACAACTCGGTACAATCTACCAGCTTGAAATCACTGCCATGAGCTTCACGTCATGGCATTACTATGTTTACTGTAGGAGGAGTGAGAGCGGAAGAGTTAATCTTGAGCCTTGAAAGTCCCAGTCTTTCGCTAATCCAGCTGGCAGTTAATTGCACTCAAAAAAGTGAAACCGCTTCTTACATGCAAAGAGCGAAAAAACTGTTATTCCACGAATCAACCAGAAGCAGACAGAAGATGAAATTAAGGGTGATCCAACGTATAAATATGCAACACATTTCAAACTTGGTGCTCTTCCACTTGCAGTTAAGTCGGATAACACGGCAGCACTGACAGAGTATCTTTTATCCAAAGGAAAGTCATCTCTAAGCTTTTGTCTGATGAGTAAACCTAGAAGTCACTGAGGTCTAGACTGCTTTTGTGTCCTCAGTGTTGCAGTGAATGAACAGTGAATATGACACCAGCAACAGCAGAGAGTCACTAAATAATATTCAAAATATCTGCAAATACACTATAATGCTAATTGATGTTTTCTAGTTTGTTATTTGAGTCCACTTCCTAATAAACTCCTCCAGTTATTTTCAGTTTTCCTGAGCACGCATTCGCCTTCTCATCTTCTTTAGTGCTCCCACTATATTCGACAATAAACGCCAGGACCCGACTGGATTGACGGCCCTGCTGCAGTCCACAGACCTGGTCGGAGTGGTGCACACCCTGTATTGCATCCTGCTGCACAGCTTCTCGCCGGAGTCTGCTTCCCAGAGTCAGGAACCTTACGGCCCCGGGGTCATCCAGGTGGCTTTACAAGGCATCCGCTTCCTCAACAGTTTTGCCCTTCTTGACCTATCTGCCTTCCAGGTAATAATAATGCGACAAAAACAAAACACTAAATATATTCTGTTTTCACAAATACAAAATATCACATATGTTTTAGACATTTAGATATAGATTTTTTTTCATGTACTGTATGATGTTACTATTCTATGCATATTTTATACAATGAAATTATTAACAATAAAAGTTTTTTGTGGGGAATACTTGATGCCTTAACGTGAACTGGTGTCATGAACAGTAACAGGAAGTTAAATGCATATTGCAAACAGCAGGCTTTCACCAAATATTTAATTATCATCCCTGGGTTTAATAAATCTGTATACATGATCAGATCAAAGGTAGTTCCTTTGTTAAGAACCATTAAACGAGGAGTTGCTCCCTTCAGGACAAAGATGACCTGTGGACATAAACACAGGTGCCCTTTGACCCCAGGTCATTTTTTGGGGTTGAATAGAGTCTGGTGGGTCAGCAGTTAGAATGGAACACGAGTGATTATCACTGTATGCAGGGCCATACATTACCCACCCCGAGGAGGAGAGGGCGACAGCTTCACTGTGCTAAGTCACCGCATAGACTGAAAGCCACGAGAGCAAGCGAGAATGCTGTTAATTATTTTAATGCCCCGGGGTAATTACTTTGAAGCAGCTTCCTCTCACTGACCCGCCACATTCAGGCAACTCAAAACAGCTGGATATGAAAGCATTTCACTGCCAGAGTTTTATGAAGATTTTAAATAATCTTTCTTTTTTTTGGCCGGGAGTTGTAATCACCTTGTGTTTCGCATTACCTCACGGCAGCAGCTAATATGTATTTGCAGTGGATGGTTGATCAAAATTCAAGTCGTTAACTCGCCCTGCTGCCGCATCAGCTCCCAATAATGTGTTTAGAAGGGAATTTCAAAAGGGTCCAGTGCAGTATAAATTACTGGGCTTTGCAGTGGTTGCATTTTGGCAGAATATGCTGCGACAAATCAGCCATCCTTGAAAATCAATGTTAAGAAAATAAAAGTTCACATTGAAACCAGAACTGCCTTTTTCCGTCTTTGCTTAGTAGTTTTCCTGCTTTCCTTTTCAAACTGCGAGTTCATTTTTATTTATTTTGTTTTTCAATCGCATAACATTTTGCTTTTTTGTCTGCATCTTTTTTATATGGTTCAGTGATTTTAAATTTGGAATCCTGAAACAGCATTTAGCTTCTCAGGTATTGTGTTTATGGATGTTAAAAAGCTAACACACCCAAACTTCCAGTGCAAATTGTAATGATCTTATGGTGCTTTGTCACACTGACATGTTTAATAAATACTGTCTGTGAGTTGCTCCTAGCATCTCATTTCTGAGGGGGATTGGGGTGTTTAAGGGCTGGATCCCGTTTGATTTGCTTGTATGCTTACACCAAGTACATTCTCACCAGTAAAACATCTAACTTTTTATTACTTTGCATTGTTACTGTGTTGAGCTCTATGTTTTCACAATAAGGCTATTTATGCTTATGATACACACTAACATGGTTTGTCTGTGGCCTGTCAGTCTGTTCTAGGAGCCGAGGGATTGTCTCTAGCTTTCCGACACATTGTCAGCTCCCTGCTCTGGTACTGTACCCAGCATTCCTCCGAAGAGCTGCTGCACGAAGTCATCATCTGTGTGGGATACTTTACCGTCAATCATCCTGACAACCAGGTAAAACCAGCTTAAATCTACACTCACACCAAAAGTAATTGTATTATATTTTCAGCTTAACAAAACTAAGCTACCGTAAAGATATATATTTTTAATCGCCATCAATAATGTTAATAAGTATTGTTATTTAATTGTTTAAACATTTCATATATAAGATTTAAATAATGCTATAAATTCTAAAAAGCACTTGTGAAAAGAAACTGATTTTACTCCTTAGGGTTCCAGTAAATTTGCATTTTTATTAATAAATCTATATATTATTTTCTCTATTAGTTTTGTCAGTCAATCAACAGCTTTAACACTGACATATATTGTACTTTGGTAAACTGAATGTTTCCCAGACTTTCGTAAAATGAGCATTCTGAGTCAGAGAATATTCAGCCTTTTGTCTTGGAAAGTATTAAGCAATTAACGATCAAAATATTTGCTGATCAGTCTAATAAAAAAACTCATTTAATCTACTTAGTATTTCAACTCTACTTAATACAGTTAGTCAGCTACGGAAATTGTAATAGATTTTCTGTCATCTGTCTGCTAATTGTTTAATTACATTTAATGCTTTTGGTTGTGTAAAGCTGTCTATTGAGTCAGAAGAGCCTAGTAATATCGTCTTATTGTTCTTCTCATGCATTATTTGTCAGAAAAAGGGTGTAGTTTTGTAATCGTAACAACAAGCACCTGTTAAAAGATTCATGCCTTGGCACCTTCCTGCTTTTGGTCTGTGTGTCGTCTATTGTTCCACAGAGTGACCTATTGTTCCCTCCTGGTAGAGTAGCGCAGTGTGCTGGCCGCGGTGTTACAACTACTTAGGGGGCTCTATGGAAGTGAGCAGGATGTGATGAAGCAGACCTGGCTGCTGTGTAATTGGCTGTCATGCATGGTCCGTCTACCGGGCCCCTGATTAGCCATGCTACAGTTGGCTGGGCTTTGATTAAGCTAAGCCTGTCCCACATGGGCAGCAGCACAGCTTCAGCCTCTGATATATCATTTATGCCCACACAGTCGCAGTCAGCGCCCATCACCACAGTTTATAGGCTGATTACTGATTCTAATTTGCCAATTTTTTATTTCTCGTTAAAACGTGCCTCCTCCTGTCTGTCCACTTTAGCCATCCTCTCTGCTATGATCCAATCTAATTATTCTGATGTACAGAATTAGCATTTGTTGGTCATTGTAGATCCAATTTGCATATTATATTGAATAATTGAATGAGGACTGATGATTAAATTAAGCGTGTGACAGACTATTCATCTTTGTGCTCCCACAGTAACGTTAACAGGGCGGCTATGCTCTGTGTTTTGTAAAAATGACATTTGTATGTTGCTAATTTAATGCAAAATCTGTCATTCTTTCACATTGTTTGTATTGCTAGTAAGAAAATTTTGGGAGAAAGCCAAAAAAAATCATCTTACCTTGCTTTTTGGTATGAAAAAAGACATATTTGAGTATAGATTGTCAGGAAATAAGATCCCACACAACCTTCACACAGAGTTGATCTTTGCCAGTGGTCCAGTTCCTGGAATGCGTCCATTCACTTCTGCACCAAGATGGATGGCGTTAAGGAGAATATTTAGAGCAGCTTGAGCTTTTCTCAAGCTAATGTAAGCATTGGCAGAACACAAAAGCAGCCCGATCCGGGGCCTGTGCGGTCGCATAGACTGCTGATTCACTGTCAGCACACCAGCTTTTGTTTATATATATGCTCTAGAAATAAAGCTGCTCATAAAAAGCAGAACTTTGAAGCAGCACTATACATAGTGATGTATTCCCTCTGCTCTAGAGGGGCATGAATAATTCACCTTGTCACACAAAAAGCCATTGGGAGAGTGACATATGTAGGCTTGTGTGTTTTTATAAGTGCATCTCTGGTTATGGTGGGGGCCACTGAGCCATGTAGCCATATGTTTCATTGTCTGTTGGGTGCATCGACAGAGACCTTTTGACAAAACAACACGGAACAAATGCAACCTATTTCGTAACTGACATGTAACTGGTCCTCTGTTTTCACTGAAGAGATGCGTACCGGTAATCTCCTTGTCTTTAAATACCGTGATTCATTTGTGATTCATCCACAGTGATGATCTGTTGAACCTCTGAGCTGACGGGACTGTAATTGTAAACTGGTGACATGTTAACCCACCTGATTCCTGCTTGCTTTTTAGAAAGACGCAAGTAATTTCAGAGTGTGGAAATCTTAAGATAACTTTGGGTGTTTCTCAGTACATGGAAAACGGCCACACACACGCAAGCAGAGCCACACACGAATACAGTTATGTCCATAACACAGACGCACACACAAGCAGGTTTAATTTCAGGTAGCAAGTGGGTGTTTTATAAATGTAATGGGATAGTTCTCCCTGTACCAGCTCCTGAAATTACCTGACTCCTCTGTGCTTGTATTTCGTAAACTGTTTTCTTTATGGCATCACATGAGCTATGGATCGTCACTCGGCTGAACATCCCACACACATCCCCAGAGCTCAGCCTTATCTGTGGGGTCAGTCCTCTTCTTCCCATTCTCTTTCAGGGCGTTTCCTCTGCCCTGCAGGCCCAAGCCAAGCTTTAGGCCTGTAATTCCTGTTAACCTGATGTTGAAACTCTTCCTTCAGCAGTCCATTACTGCCAAGACAACCAAGCCCTCACTGCCTGCAGGGTAAGTGCAGCTCGTGCAGACCATTGGGAGCCAGCAGTGAGGAATACACACTCTGTATCACCCAGCAGAGTAAACAGAGGCAGAGAAACACACAGACACACACACACACACACACAGACACAGACACAGACACACACACACACACACACACACACACACACACACACACACACAAACTGGCAGGAGAGTGCCTGATTGTTAGCTCGGTAGATGATTTACACTCTGCTTCAAGGGTGAACGCAGGTCCAACTGACTTTAAGTGAAGCTGAGGACATTTTTATCCTTGCAAACCTTTCAGTAAAGAGTTTCCATTTGTCTGTAACACTGTCGTCAGGTTAGTTTCAGAGCAGAATTATCAGCAGTCAGATCTGGGATGGAATGACAGCGTCAGCTCATAGAGATAAATAAAGAGTTATTGGGCTTTTTTGTGTTTTAGGGGACTTTAAAACAACTGACAGTTACCTTAAATGTCAAGTTGGAGTGTCTTTGTCAATGTCTGCATCACCACCAGCCAATTGTCTAAAGGCAGTTTACACAGCGTCCTGTGTACGTCTCAATAAGCCATTGTAAATGTTGTAAGTAAGCACTAAACACTTCTTTGACTAGCGTGGCTTTGTGCTGTCTGCGGTGCTGCATGTCTTATCAGTAAAGGAGTTCCACTGGATCTGGTTTATATTGTGGATTCAAATGTCAGATATATGGCCTTACTTTGGCTCTGGTTCCTCCTGAGGTGTTTTGTGCTGTCTAGACTCAAAGATGAATGGAAATACCTCCGCTCATGAAGAATTGTGACAGTACAAATATCTGATTATATTTGTGCAGTGAGAAATGAATAAATAAGTCCATGCTGCAGCCTGATGAGTACAGGCTAGTTATGTTATTTGAGACTTTGGCTTTATTGTGGGTCTGGATGAAGGCTGTCCCTTTTTTTTTCCCCCCATCTCTGCTTTAACTTTGGGTTCTGCCTCGACTGTGGGTTTTCCCAGGCATTTGTTTGTTTCAGAACATTAACTTTACACACTCTTTGTTGTCATTGTGAGGAAGTTATGTAATGAAAGCGTCATAAAACCGTTTGAAAATGCCAGGTCTCTGAACTTAAGAAAGAGCAGAGCAGCCAAGACACTTGAGATTTTACAGGGTCTGCATTACATGTGGACCAGATGCATGGATTCAGACGCATGTTGTTAGTTTTATGATGTCAGGCTTTAGGCTGCAGATACTTCAGCTGAGCTGAGAGAAGAAACACTACGGCATAATCTGTGGTTGGAAGCCATTTCGGTTTCTGGTGTTGCTCTTCACCTGGTAGAGGCGTGGAAAGTTGGCAGGCGACTCTGTTTCTACCTCCAGACTCTTGCTGCCACCAGGCTTTGTTTTATGTCTTTGTGCGTCAGGCACTTGAGGGTGGACAATTTGTTTAGGCAGCTGAAGATGGAATTGTGCGTAGCGGAGGATTATGAGATCGCTGGGTGATTTGTGGGTTGGATCCCCACAGACCTCCAAGTCAAACATGCAACACTCGCTGTGGTGTTAAATTATGACACCCCGACATAAATGCTCTGGATTAAAATGCAAGAATGAAGAGATTCTTAGCTTTTGCAGAATCGTAGTTTTGGCTTTCTGCTGAATGCAGAAGCTGCTGAAATTTATGTGCCCCCATTGCCAGTTTGTCTTTGGGCAGCGTAGCAACAGGCAAGATAACATGATGATGTATGATTTAGTGGAAAAAGTAGCATGAAAATGCTAAAACTACATGCTGTGAAAATAAGCAGCTCTACATTTGAAAACATCCAGAGCCTGCTGGGTTTTTTTTTTCTTTCTGCAATGATAGATTTGTCCCGAATTCCTTTGTGAAAAAAATAAACATACAAAAATTAAAATACAGAGTGAGGAAAATTATGAGATTTTGTTCTGTTACAGTTTTTATATTTGTATTATATTAAAGACTATCCTTCAGTTCAGTACTTCACTGTGACACATACCAGGACGGAAGCAAATTATACTTCCTCGTAACTTCAAAAAATAAACACTTAGATTTTTCGTTGACAAATTAAAAGCTCTTCACATTCTCAAGTATTTGTAATGCGTTAAAGGTCAGACTGTTTGACCTGTCCATGTGGGTTCTTTAAACAAATAATAATAGGTAATGACACTGTTTTGTGTCCCTTTGAACTCCGCTGTAGAGGACAGCTCTGAGAAGCTTCGCCTCGAACTGATAAAAGCAGTGAATTATCGCTTTGTTTATCCTGCTGCTCAAACTCGGAGTGCATTATCAAAGGAGAAACCAATGGAAGAGTATTAGAGACTGTATTTTGAAAATCTTGTAAATCCTGTGAATTTATGTCACTGTGACTTGGGGACCTCACCTTGCCCTTCTGGTTTTCATTGGTGTTGAACCCCCCCACATTAGTCCTGCAGTCTGTACCTGTAAAGCAGTGGAGCATTTTTTTCATGCAGGATTTAACATGTTGACCTTGTGGCTCTCAGACGGGTGCTGATGGTCCTCTCAAGCTCAGGGGAGATGACCAGAGCATTAGGCTGGGGACCCCTTCCTTCGCAGCAGCCCCGTTTCTAATCAAATGAGGCTGGGAGTGATTTGGTTTTAATACTGGTGGCCCGGATGTGATGGTGTGTGATTGACGGGCCGTGATGGAAAGCAGGATGTCGGCAGGGTGAAAATACCACTAATGGTATTGCTCATTTCTTAAAGTGGGGGTGGCCACACTGTTGGTAGAGGTTTGCTCACCCTGTCTTTCACCCGCCGCCCCACCCCTTCGTACCCACGTTGCACTGCATTTGCCCTCTCAACCTGAGCTTCACTCCTGCACCGACTCCATGCCGGTGTTGCTTAAGAAGCTTAACACAAAACTTGAAAGTGAAGTCTCAACCGCTAACGATGACATCATTTCACATGTCTCATTTTCCCTCTTATGTTACAGCAGCTCTGCTATTGCCGTTTTGCAACAAAACATCCCATCATTGTGTTTTATGGCCTGTAATTGTGCGGTAGGAGGCCGTGCCCCCCAGGTCTCCTCCTAATGGCTGTTTGTGTGTTGTTTTAGTGGCAGATTTACATGTGGGAGGGGCACGGAGGCTGTGATTTACAACCAGCAGTGCCACTGACTGGCTTAGTGACTGACTGGCTCTGCTCCCTGTGTGTTCCAGGTGATAGTGCAGTCTGGCCGCCAGCCCAGCGTGTTGCAGAAACTGTGTCAGCTGCCCTTCCAGTACTTCAGCCACCCACGCCTCATCAGAGTGCTCTTTCCCTCCCTCATCTCCGCCTGCTACAACAACCCTCAGAACAAGGTCATCCTGCAGCAGGAGATGAGCTGTGTGCTGCTGGCCACGTTCATTCAGGTAAATAAGGAAACCTGCGTCTACTTTGCATCTTGACACGCTTAAATGAAAAATGCAGTCGTTATGTCAAGACCAAAAGAACGAGTGTTGTAGCATAAAAGAAAAACTTGGGAATAAAGGAGGTGTCTCAAGCTCAAAGTGAAAAATATATTCAAAAATATACAGGGTGGATCGAAAGTAGGCTTAAAGTTGTTTCAGTATTTGTTTCACGTTATAGATCTTATTTATCCAGACCAGTTATCCATATCCCTTATTCACGTTTAGGAAATGTTATTACGCCTTTTTTATGGAGGGTTTTTTTTATAATTTTTTACAGGAATTGTGAGCAGTAGCAAACAAATTAAATCAAGAGCAAAGAAAGTGGATCGTAAAGTATTAGAAGTGTGAAAAAAATGTACCTATATAAAGTGTAAGCCTACTTTAGGCACACCCTGTATATATTTAAAATGGCACAAATGAGCAAAATATCCTCTTTGGCCTCAAGAGTTTCATGCCCCTAAATAGAACATCCAAACTCGGTTAATCTTTCACATCAGAAGGAAACCTCCGTGCATCAGCTGATTGACGACTGCTCATCTGCCCCCCGGTGAATCTCTAACACGCAGGCTTTTACAAAGATAAATGGTTTCCTTCACAGTGGATTTACCTGCCACTGGTTCAACTCCCAGTAAACAGCTTGTGTCCTTCATCTTCCTCCTGACAACAAGGCCCTCGCCACTCTGTAACCACCACTGTTTAGACACAGATTAACTCCCATTCAAAGGGAGACAAGCTATTGTCATTTCTTTCAAACAAAGCAATAATGCATGGTATCTCGCCCCGCTGCCCTCGCGTCTGAGTTAACCTCAGAAACATTCCTCCGAGTGGAACAGTGTAATCCAGGATGGTTCAGCTTGCTGAGTAAATCTCAGTGAGATGGAACCTGTGTGGCAGCTTCAGATTTTGCTTGAATAAATTATGTTTTCATTCCTGGAAACTTGTTTTATTTAATTAAGGTAAGATGAGCCCAATGAAATTTCATACGAATCATTCTAATATTACATAGACCTGCAGTGTACTTTGGATTGTTAGGTGGTGCTGACATTTGTTTTCTCCCAGGACTGTGCTGCAAACGAGAAGGAATCAGATACTAAAACAAGTAAAATGGGTAAGTTATATTGAAAATAACAAAACAATGCATAAACTGTAATATTTTGAATTCTGCAGAAATTTATTTTAATGTTTGTTTATAAAAGGTTGTTATTTTGCATGTTTGTTATTCCCCCAGTCTATTTGAACACTAGGTTTTATGATGTTTTTTTTAAAAAAAATTTTTAGCGCTTGCTTGTTTGGGTGAAATTTTACACTCACTTTTAAAAGGATTACGAATTTGTGTGCGACACCCGGTATATAATGTAGCTGTTCTCTTCTGTCTGTACAGTTTCCCAGCCACTGGATTACTGTGAACTGTCCAACCGCTTTCCAAGAGATCAGTGGGACTCAGCGCTGCAGTTTTTTCTCAAGAAGCAGGAGGAGTGATGGAGCTGGAAAAGCACAATAGAACCATTTCTAAAGACACTAACATGTGGAGGTGTTTTTTTTGTTTGTTTGTTTGTTTGTTTGTGACTTTAAGTCTGAATAAATATTGTGTTCTTCAGACTTTGTCAAATGTTAAAAGAAGCCTTATCGTATGTGTTGGTTCATCTGTTTTGATTTCCTAGAAATCAGATTGACGGTTAAGAAGAATTTTGCACAAAATGTCTTATTTGTACCTTGCAGTTAGAACACGCACAAATACTCCATATGATGTCTAAATAAGCCACATATTTCTCTTTGTTCCTGTTGTAGATAGAAATGGTTCCATTTTTCAAACAGTGACTGTCCTGAACCTGAAGTATTTACTTCTACTGTAATTTATGTTTTGCCAAACCTTTCCTTCAATACTGTTGGTGTTCATTTATTGTGTTTTTGGATATTTTTTGAATGTGAATGGCCAGAATGTTTTCTGTGTTCTACCTGATGCCAGTTCCAAGTTTAACGACCTGCCTTGATTGCAAATATGTGTTTAAAAGTTCTATTTTTCAAGTTCATATTGTTTTCTTTCCATTCTCTTTTTGTTAGAAGGCACTTACAAATTAATATAATTTATTGAGTTATTTACCTTCATAATTTAAAAATAAAAATACTTCTGGTTATAAATCACTGTTCTTCAGTTTTATTACGTACAGAATCTGCAAACATTTCTACTGTTGGTCTGGCTTTGTGGTAACATTGACTTGCATAATGAAGATGTGTTTATGTGGTTTAGGAATTATTGGACAATTGCAATTTGTAGATAACGGATTCCATAATTGAATGTCAAAGCAACATAAATTACATGTGAACTGGTGTGAGCCCTTAGAAACTGGCACCTTTTAGGGAAAATATGTAAAAAATATCCATATATATTTTGACAGTATCTACTTTGAATAACAACTGTGGATGAAGCTGCAAAAGAAATGGTTAAAAACAAAACTTTCGTGTGCTTTTCAAATCACTGAAGCTGCTCTAACTATCTTCCATTTTTTTCCAATTTCAGATTGAAAGCAGTGTTGAAAGGTTGGGAGCTATTTAATATTTATGCTGCCAAAAAATTACCAAAATATGCTTTTCAAAATTCTATTTATTTTAACCTTTTTTCATGAGAATACCATTGTACAACCCTGCCTCATATTTTTTCTAATTAACGTTCTCCTCCTGTTTAATCTTAATGCTCACAGACTAAATATTCCTCTGCATGTCTGAAGCTCTTTAACATGATTTTTCATTTCAGACTGACTCCCCTTCCTTTGCTGATAAAAGCCGATCCTCCCCAACAAATTGTTGAGGGTGTAGTGTGTCAGTCCCGGGCTTGACCTGCCTGCTCTCTTGTCCAGCGGCTATTTGTCGCTCAGGATTCCTACTGGAATGAAAATAAACTCAAGACACGCCAGGATGCGTCCTCGGGCTGGGAGTCCTCTCGGAGCTGCGGCGCGTTTTGTTGTGGATCCATTCAGCGGATCCTTTGCAGGTGATGCCAGATGGAGATAAGGAGCCGCCGGTGACTCTGTCTAGACTTGCAGCCAAACTGTGGGCCTCAGGTGTGTATGACACTGTGACATTTATCTCTAAAAAAGACTAATTTTATCGTTTTATCACTATGGAATATAACTGGACTGAAACATTACGCACAATCTGGTATTAAAAGAGTTGAAGGGGGTCATAATAGTAGCTGATGTGGTCAGAATATTCAAAAAACTAACAAGGAATCGAATTAAGCAGGAGTCCACCTATTGTGTCTGATTCATTGACCCATGACACACAGGCCAAATGATTCCTTCTATCTTGTGATCCATCAGTCATTGATCCACTTGGCACAGAAACTGAACAGGTTTTCCCAACTTAAACAATCTGCTACTTACCTGTTCAGTTGCCCAGTTTTTTTGTTGCAAAGTTGCACACCCAAAAAAACTGTTTAACTTAACTTTTGCAATATTGAGTTTTCCATTTCCCGGCACTTACTTGCATTATAAAATGCTTTTGAAAACTGTTTTCTGTCTAAACTGAAGAGCTTCTCCAAATCTTACCTCCACTTTAAACAGCACTATAAGCAGCACATTCGTTTCCATTCCCCATAAAACTGATTTATTTCTCCGACCATAATTAAAATTCCTCTGCACGTTTATGGAACAAATGGATTTTGCATGCAATAATCAATTGTTTTATTGATAAGATCAGCTACGTCTGTCCTCATAATAAATAATAATAACTTATTTTCTTGGAGAAAACGCCAACAACGCGCATCTCTTTCTCTCCCTCTCATCTGTTTCAATAATTTACAAGAGTGAAACTTACAAATCATGCACATCTACACAGCTTGGATTTTCCTGACAAACATACTGTAAGCAGTCAGACCTCCGGAACAGGCTCCCACCACATATTCCCATGGTTTTTTTTTGTCCAGTTCAGGTGTTGGCATCGTGGTAGAAAAAAGGCGCGTTTTTTCCCAGAGCTGGAAGCCCAAAGTGTCCACCGTGTCCCTGCCGAAGTGCCACTGAGCAGGACAGTGAGATAAAACGCCCGGATGTACAGTCAGACCTCCAATCATATCCTCCAACCCGAGTGTATCCTCCAGCATAATCCACCCTGCATGGTCCCTGTTGGGTTTTTTTTCTTGATTGGACGTCGCTGCGTTTTTGCGCATTCCTGTGTGGCTGAGAGCTCCGGGGGCCTCCAGCTGACCCCGGGGGCCTCCTCACGTGTCCACGGGACTCGGCACCATACTGTTCGGTGTGTCCGGTAACTGCGAGGACAGAGAGGTCACATCACTACCTGAGGAGTTTCCCAGAGAGCCCGACTCGGAGAAAGACACCTGCAGGGGAGAAACAGCGAGAAGGTAAATCAGCTGGGTGTAATGATAAATGTTTGATGCTTTAAGAAGCATTTCTGAACTGAGATTTCAACACGTGAGGAGGGTGGGAGCTTCAAATGGATGTGGATATATTACTCTTTTTTATTAGTTTGTCCACAGTATGAGGGCTCTTTATCTATTAAAACGTGAAAATGTATCACTCCATCAGCCTCTGGAGACTCCATCATTTCATTGATATGACCAGTATATCAAGTGACTGGGGAATGAGTTTGGCACAAAAGCAGCATTTTTCCCCACTGAAGACTATAATTTTGTGATTATTCTATCATCTTTTTAACGAAATGAGGGCCACCTTTAGCTTGATCACAAAACTGATGTCTTGACTGGACCACCAGCTCAACCAGAATTAGTCCTTAGAAATAATTAATTTTAATATTATTTTTTATTGTTTCTATTTATCTGTTAATGCAGGCCTGGTATTCCAATTGTGTCATAATTTGTTTCTGATATAATCCTACCAGTTGCTGGAAGGCAGGCTGGTCCAGGTCGGTCTGCAGGGCGAAGTCGCTGAGGGTTTTCCACGGAGGCTGGTAGGTTTGCACCTCCACAGGATTCCCCTGCACGGTGTTGTCGTGCCGGATGGGACTGCCTGCCACCAGAGGTGTTCCTGTGAGGCCCTGCAGATTCTACCGGAGGGATAAAAACACACATTTCCTTCAGATATTGGCTTAAAAAACGGATAAAGTTACTTCAGGATGGGGGATATTGTGCTTTTAAGCCACTTGAGATCAATAAAAACTAGACTATATATTCACTTTTTTTATCATAATGAGAAAAGCAGCAGACAACAAAATGCAATTGCAGAAAAGTATTGAATTTTATGATCAATAAGAAACATCTAATCTGCAGAAATGCACAAAAATATGATACATACATTAAAAAATGAGGCTGTGGAGCAGCGCTCTGCTGTAAGTGGATGAAGAGGATTCTTTTCCATTCTGCACCACCAAGTCCTTTAATTCAATTTACAATTATTTTCTAATTAATGAAAATCCACTATAAACTGGAAGTGGGAAAAAAGAAAAATAGGCAGGTATTGGAGACTAAAATACTTCAGTTTATAACTTTTAAAAATTCTGATTTGCGTAATGAATCATATAATTTTCTGCGTTTTTATTCACATTTATCAAAAAAATTGGTTTTATTTCTGTTTGTGCTTGTTCTGTGGTAGTTTTTCTCAATCAGTATTGTCATTTAATTATTTCTTTCTTTGTAGCAACATTATAGAACACATGAACATAATTTGCTGGCATGCACATCCAGACATACTGTTGCTGAGTTTTCCATATTTTAAAATGAAAAGTGCAACAGAAAATTTGAAAACAGATGCACTGAATTTGGGGATTTAAATTTGAGTTCTACATTTTTTAAAGTTTAGTGGGAAAAGGTGTTTTTCCTCACAGTTTTGTCGCTGGGTTGCTGCTGCTGGAGCTGCTTCATCAGGATGGACCTCTTCTTGTCCTTGCAGCGCTTGTTCTGGAACCAGACGCGGATCACTCTGGGGCTCAGGCCGGTCATCTCCACCAGCTGCTCCTTCATCAGGGCGTCCGGCCTGGGGTTGGCGTTGTAGCAGGTCCGCAGGGTGTGGAGCTGCTTCTCGTTCAGCACCGTCCGGACTCTGGTGGTCTTCTCGGACTGTTTGTGAACGTGGTTGCGATGATGAGGTGGGTGCCGGACCGAAACTGGGTCTGAGAGTAGAGCAAAAAATAAAGGAAAAAAAGGCTACTGTTTTACGTCTAGAAATAGTAGACAAGAAATTAAAGCACCAAATAGCCAGTGGAATATAGAATTATCACAATGGGTCGTATTTGAAAATATAAAACGGGCTTATTTTTAGGCTGCTGTAAAGTCTTTATGGTGCCAAAGACGCAGGAAGTTTAAATCTTGAGGTCTAACAATAAAAAAATACATATTATGGACATGTCTGGTTCAATACATGCACTAAAAATATTTTTTCTGCAGACCTATATGTAGATTCACATAAAAGGATTATGATTATTTAGTGAACTCAGATTTTACCTTCAAAATTAACACAAATTTGCAAGAAATGCAAAACGTCCTGCATAATAATAATAATAATGAAGTATCTGATCTGATATGAGTTCTGACAGCTGTTGACAATAATAGTAATAATAATAATAATAATAATAATAATAATAATAATAATAATAATAATAATAATAATAATAATAATAATAATAATAATAATAATAATAATAATAATAATAATATTTCTGGTATGTGCAGAGAGATCCAGCTCGTACCTGAGATGTGCAGAGGTCTGCTGTGGATGTTCCCGGGGCTCAGCGGGCTCCCTGCAGAGGCCCTCTCCACCAGCAAGCCGTGGTCCGCCCGGCACAGCAGCTCGTCGTCCTGCAGGGAGAACTCGTCCCCCGGCAGGAGGTGCCGGCTGCACACCGAGCACCGAAAACATTCCATGTGATACACGTTGTCCCGGGCTCTCATCACCAGGTCGCTGCTGCAGAAGCCCATGTTACACTTTGCGCATTTGATGCCAAATAACCTGGAAAATGGAGCACGGAGATGCAGCTACTGGTGCCATGCTGATTTTGGATCATGCATCGGACAAAACGAGGTCAAAAACTATTACTTTCTATAATGATTACAGGAAAAGATTTTTTAAAAAATTAAGTGTGCAACAGAAATCTGAAGTTTGCGCAATTTTGCTCACTTTCATTACCGTGCGTATTTGACACTGATATGGGTCTTAATATTATTTGATCTCAACGTATTTGGCCTTCCACATTGATTTTCATCTCATAAATATATGCCATAATAAGCCGAAATAATAAGAAAATAAAAGTCAGAGCACTCCTACCTTGCGTAATCTCTTTTACAGTAAGTCTTTCCGTCCCGGACGAAGCAAGTGCAGGTCTCGTCCAGATACTGGCTACACTCCGCGCACTTGAGGCAGGCTGCATGCCACTCCAGGTCCGGGGAGACTCTCAGGATGTACTGGTCGTGTATCTGACTTCCACAGCCCACACACATTGCGATTCCCGACTTCTCTGCGGAGTGGGAACGCGTTAATGCAAGGCTGTGTGCGCTCTTTTAATCCTCCTGACATCCCCGTTAAACCCCTTTTAATTTTATGGAGAGAATATTGTGCACAACAAACATGTAGGTCCTTCAAAAATAATATTATGGAATTATTATAAAGAGGCCGCGAGAGTTAAAAAATACTACTTTAGACGCATGAGCACCCCCAAATGTTATAAGTTTTATTTAAGTCATGTTAAGGATATTCTATTATTATTAAATGTATCACAGTTTTCGGTCATTTTTACGCACAGATGCACATTTATCCAGCGATTAATTGTGCAGTTTTGGAAACTAAACACCGGCAAAAGTGGAAATAAAAAGCCACGTGAAAAAAAGAGGAAGTGGAATAAAAAGTGTCTTACTTTTGGAATGATCCCCCATATCATCCAAGAAAGAAGTGTTGAGCAGGATATCCACCATACAGGAGAAGCAGCCGAGTGCAAGCCGACAGATGGGGAAGAGGAGCGGCAGAGGAGAGCGTCTCGTCCCTGCTGGATGATAAACTTGTATTCCTGCTCGGAGAGGTGGGGAGAAAACAAAGATCATCGACCAGTGACGTCTGCAGACCTGGACCTCTGTGGGTTCGGGGAGAGAGGGTGCCATGCAAATCTCCTCCTGCGTGGACCCCTGCTCTTTCTTTTTCTTTCTCTCTTTAAGTTCTTTGGCTTTCTTTCACAGCATTTGTGTTTATCTCTTTGTCCATGACACATGTCTATATGTGAGTTTTCCTTCTTAAAGTTGCTGAACACCTAATAGGAACATATCAAGTGTGACTTTACTTGCAACTGTTGTTATTTCCTTTTGGTTTCACGTTCAATTAAAATTTATTTATGGAGCAAATATGTGTTATTTATGACAAGCCATTTATATTCCTATGATGTTGTCTTTTCTTAATTTTGCTGTGTTTTTTGTAGTAAGGCCAGCATGTTGGGATATTTAGGATATCGTTTTGAAATAGTTTTTTTTAAAAAAGTTTTATTTTGCTAAGTTCTTATTACAATTCATATTATTATAAGATTGAAATTTGGTTAAATTTTGGTTGCATACTGTATCCATCCATTATCTATACACCGCTTAATCCTCACTAGGGTCGCGGGGGGGGGGCTGGAGCCTATCCCAGCTGACTCGGGCGAAGGCAGGGGACACCCTGGACAGGTCGTCAGTCTGTCGCAGGGCTACATACAAAGACAAACAAGCACTCTCACATTCACACCTACGGGCAATTTAGAATAATCAATCAACCTCAGCATATTTTTGGACTGTGGGAGGAAGCCGGAGTACCCGGAGAGAACCCACGCATGCACAGGGAGAACATGCAAACTCCATGCAGAAAGATCCCGGGAAAGCCGGGACGCGAACCAGGGACCTTCTTGCTGCAAGGCGAAAGTGCTAACCACTACGCCACTGTGCAGCCCCTTGCATACTGTAATATATATAAATGTTTTTTTGTTTTCTTTGAGTGGCAATCGACATTCATACCACTGTAGAGAGCCCTCTACTGGAGGAAATATCATATAAATGTCTTGAATTCCAATTCACAAATGGATATTTTATACTTGGATGAACTTCTTTACTCTTTAAGGAAGAATAGCATACCAGTCATTAAACATGTTTTAAGTTAATGCCAGGTAAACGTAAGATTTAGGAAATCAGTCGGTCACTAGCTCACTGAGAAGCAATGCACATTATAGGCTCTATTTCTTTTAATTTCCATTTTTCTTTTCTCCTTTTGTCTTTTGTCTGTCTCCTCTTGCAGAGAGAAAAATACTGAAAAATAGAATACTTTATGGCTGTTATTGCCATGTAAAGTCAGGTGGAAATGTGCTCAAGTACAACTTGAAGGCAGATTGCTTCTGTTGTACTTGAGTATTTTCATTTGATATTGTTTTATCTTTAAATCTTCACCTTATTTCAGAGGGACCTTCTAATGTACTACATTTATTTAGTTAGTAGATGCATTTAAGACAAAGATTTTACACAATAGATACTATAAAAATTTCTAAAATACAACACATTGTTAAAGATTGAACAAGTGCTTTCCAACCGTTGTGATTTCTGATGTTTACAAAAGTCTGTGTCACATAAAAATCTGGCTCACATTTCAGATTCTGACCTGTTAACAGCTCCACCAAACACTGATTTATACCTCTAAACCTCTCACGGTTTCATTTCAATAAAATGTTCAAGAGTCTCCTCAAAAATCAAAGATTAGAAAAAAGTCCACAAAATAAAAACAGATTTGTGTATTAGAAATTAGTTTTTCTTCTTTCTTCTCATGTTAATAATCTCAGTCAACTCGGATTCATCTGCTTTTCTTGTAAAATAATAATTTCCTATAAAACTGTATAGAAAGTAAAGTTCATGCCTGCAGCAGCTACGAAGGTATAAAGCAACAATGTATCAGTGAGAGGCATCACATTGGTACTTGTACTTCAGTAGTTTAACTTCAATTTGCTGCTGAACTTATGTGTTCTTTCTAAAGTGAGTTTTTCCTGCAGGGCTTTTTGTTGTAGTGAAATAGTTTTTACATTGTTGGATTTATACTTAGCTGCAGCTTAAGTAAAGGATCTGAATATTTCTTCTACCACTATGAAATGTGCCAATTTACCCAACTTCTCATGCAGATCTTCAGTTCTTCAAATTGGTTGTGACAGAGGCTCTAGCAGCATAAAATGGAATTTTTCATTTTCAGAAAGAAATAAATGCATAAATGTGCACTGATATTTGATCATATTTATGAAATGTAGTATTTTTTTTATTATGTTTTATTTCTGTAGGTTACTTGCTGCCATGTCAATTGTTCTGACAGAAAAGCAGTGGTAACAGTAGCATATAATTAAGAAAATACTGTGGGCAAAAAAAATTATGATCTTTCCAGAGCAGAATAAAGTGTCTCCCTGCTTTGCTTTATTTAGTGTCGGAGGGGGAAACCGAACAAAATGTCCCAAATAAGAAACATGTTTTGATGGGAAAACCAGGGATCGACCTACTGTTTATTTTTGCAGTTAGATTTCTTGCGAGATAATTGACTGTCGGAGAGAGAGAGTTCTATAACAGTACATCTCGCGAGAAGTCCTGTCAAATCTCGTCCGACCTTTGCCTCAGTTCTGTCTGCAGCACTTGGAGCACAGAACAGCAACAACGGTCCAAGATGAATAGGGCATTCAATAAGACGAGTCTGAAACAATTGGTAAGACTGTGACTGCTCTAACTTACACTCAGACATGATTTCAGTCCTTTATAGCAGATTAAAAACACAGACTTGTCAATTACCTCACTCGTTTTTATTTGCAGCAGCTGCCAGGTGGCTAGCTCCGCACAGCTTTAGCTGAACTTTAGCTAGCCGTGCTAGTCTAACAAGTAGCAGTACTAGTTAGAGTTAGCACATGTAACACTGTCGGTTGACCTAATATGACTGTAACTGTGTATATACACTACAGTGTGAAATGCCTTGAATACGTTTGTTTATGACCGAATGCTAGTAAGTGTTAGCATTGCTAGCCTAGTGGTTATGAAAGCTCTCTCTGTTACGAGTTACGAAACTGTTAAATTGTCATTGACAAGGGTTACCAAAACAACCTATTTACTGTAAGCTGTGTAGCACTAAACGATAGGGTAAAACATAACATGTGCCATTTTATTTATTCTCTGTTTGCTTGACTTTTTCTGAATGACCTTTAAGAACCGATAGTTTCCAGATGAAGCTGGTATTTTCCTGTTTCACGTTGACAGAGCCAGATGCAGCTGTTACAGGGGTTGCACTGCCTACTGTTTGCCCACTGTCCTAACATTACGTGTACATTAACCCCACACTAGACTGTACTGTAAGTTGTATAAATGATCTGAGACTACAAAACAACAAAGCCCATTTGTACTACCTGACATATGCAGAAGTTAAATAGCAAATAATTCTCTCAGAGTAACGTTGCAGCACATTGTAATATCCAGCTCATCTTGGAAAATATTCATATTAGACTACATGGTGAAATTTGAGATTAAAAAGATGCACAATGTCTGATGCCTTTTTCATCCAGAAATCATTGTTGAATAATAACAACTGACTGACTTTTTATTTTGCACTTGCCCAGCAATATCTAATGAAGATTTGAAAGCAATAACAGCACCACTGTAGGAATGATATGTGTTCTAATCTACTGCCTTCTCCATTTTTCCTCAAACAAAAAGGATGAAAATGTTACTCAAGTGTTTCATAACTTAGGTCAAATGTAACAAACCCATTTAAAAGACAGCACCTCCTAAATACACTTGTTTTCACTGACATACGGTTCATTTTATTGACGTTGACGATGTTCTCTCCAACAGACTGGTATCCTCCAGAGGTTCCAAAGCACCTTGGTTGTAGCAGAGCACAACAATGACAAGCTGACCCCCATCACACTCAATGCCATCACTGCTGCCTCTAAACTGGGTGGAGAGGTGTCCTGTCTGGTTGCTGGAACAAACTGTGCAAAGGTGTGCAAAGCTTTTGATATGTTGTATTTGTGATGTTATTTTAGCTTTACCGCAGTGCATGAACATATGGTTGCGTGTATGGATTGTGATTAATGTAAATGGAGATACGACAATATTCAAAGGTCACTGGGAAACTTGGAAACATGAAATGTTTTTTCTGCTGTTTTTAGGTTGTGGAGGAAATCAGCAAAGTCCATGGTGTGAAGAAGGTTCTGGTGGCCCAGCATGATTCGTACAAAGGTGGCCTGCCAGGTATGTTGTACTTAAAGCCTGTTGTTTATTTAACCTTCACTCATAGAGCAAAGAGATACTGAAAGAAATATTTTTTCTTTGTACAGTCTCTTCCATATTCACAGCCAATGTTGTGCTTAACTTGCTCAAGGACATCTTGCCAGTACTAACTAAAGGAGGGGATGTTGTTGTTCACTTGATTCCCCTGCTCAGATGTTTAAATTGCTAGAACAGACTTTGTTGTATTTATTGTTTATGCTACAGGCAACCTAATTGTGTTTCTACTTTATGATTCTTTATTTCAGAGGAGCTGACTCCTCTTATCCTGCAAACCCAAAAGCAATTCAACTTCACTCACATCTGTGCTGGTGCATCTGCTTTCGGAAAGGTAAGTCATGGAAGAGCTCTGTTATTGATGAATTTATTGTTATTACTTATGTATTTTAAAATGCATTTGTTATCCAGTCACCTAGTGAATGTAAATTTCTGCTGCACATACTTAAATTTAAGTCCTAATGTTCTTGTGGATGATATTATGTTGCTATTTTATGAAAATTTCAGTATCTACTAAACTCTTTGTACCCAGTGTTTCAGTCAGTCATATTTATATGTCTATGAACCATAATTCCACTTTATATTTTGTAGAACCTGCTTCCCAGAGTGGCTGCCAAGTTGGATGTTGCCCCAGTTTCAGATATTATTGAGATCAAATCCCCAGATACTTTCGTCCGGACTATCTATGCTGGTAAACCTTTTTTTAGTACATTATCATATAGAGTTTGACTCTTATTTGTCCTATTTAGTGACTAGTATAATCATTCGTCAGTAGAAATATCATGGAATCTTTTGAAGTCTGTTTTTCTGATATATTTAAGTTCTGGCAATTATATGTTTTATTTTTAATTTAATGTTTCTGTTAATTGACTTGTGTAGGTAATGCCCTCAGCACTGTGAAATGTAATGAGCCAATCAAGGTCTTCACCGTCAGAGGGACGTCTTTTGAGGCAGCTTCAACAGAGGGAGGCAGTGCTGCATCAGAGGAAGGTAAAGTAGCTTTCAGATTTAACTTGCTCTACTTTGGGACATGCTAAGAAATTAGCTTCAATTCTAGATGTTGTTTAATAACATAAACAAATAAAGATACAGTATACCTGAGCAAACCTTATTGTCATTGCCAGTTTTTATTGTCACTTGTCATTTGATGGTCCTCTGATCTGCAGTGGCTGCTGCTTCTCCCACTGGAATTTCTGAGTGGTTGGAACAGACTCTGACAAAGAGCGACCGTCCAGAGCTGACAAGTGCAAAGGTTGTGGTGTCAGGAGGTATGCAATAACAGTCCATCTTTCTCTGATGTCTAAAGTAATGTCACAAAGGATGAAATTCAAGTCCACATAGTGGGTTGTTGGAAGATGAATTCTGAGAGTTAATTTCTCAGCAAATTCACTGTCTGTGTGTTTTTCAAAGTATTGTTCAACTATATTCGTTGTAGGATGGATTTAATATTATATAATTGAAAGTATTCAGATTAAGGGTTTGTTTTTCAAGGCTAAGAGTTCTTTTCAGTATTTTCTTTGTTCAAGTAGACTAATAGTGTTCTTTTTCTCCAGGAAGGGGCTTGAAAAGTGGGGAAAATTTCCAGCTGCTTTATGACCTTGCTGACAAACTCAATGCTGCAGGTATTATAGGAACAACTGTGTCAATTATTGCCTTTATGGCTGTTCTTACTTGGTGTTAAGTTGCATTTTATTCTTTTTCCAGTTGGTGCATCCAGAGCTGCAGTGGATGCGGGGTATGTCCCTAATGACATGCAGGTTGGACAAACTGGCAAGATAGTAGCACCAGTAAGTTATTCCATTTCTGAAGAGATTATTTGAATTTATTTAATCTTTTACAGCTAATCAAGAAAAAAGTAAAAATATTTTCAATGGCTGTATTCAAAAGTCAAAGGTAGGCAGCACTTAAACTCAGTGTCAGTGTGCGCGTTTGCTTTTGATGAATGCCTGTTAGTCCTTACACAGCAGTTCAGTAAGATCACGGTGGCTGCTCTTCTCCTTTAAACAGGTTAACCTCCCATTATGTGATTCAGTCCGGTTACCCTGACTGTGATTGTCCACACATTAGACCTTGGAAAATGTGCATGATGGCACATTTAAGGCCTTAAATGATTTAACTGATCCATTAAAGCAGAATGCAGTGTATGTCTGGTCAGAGCCTCAGACCAGGCCAGACTGTCCAAATTGGATTTTCTGAATGTTATGACAAGCTTGTGGAATTTGGCTTGGTTAATTAAATCTAATTTAAATTTAGTTTGTTCCCCAAGACTCAAAAAATGTGTAATGTATTCAGAAAATTGATTCACATTTTATTCACATGCAGAATGTAAGATAATCTCTTCTATGGTAATTTAGTGGAAACAATCAGAGTTAAATGTCTTTGAACAGTGGTTAATCTGAATTTTCACTGTAATCAAAGCTGTCAAATATCGCACCATAGCAGACTTAGAGGGTTTATGTGTTTTAGAGAAAATACTTGGCAGGATTGAAGTGAAATTATGAAATGTATGTGAGTGTGTTCATCTAAATAATGAGAAGCAGTTAGTGCTGTGTGTAAAGAAGACATTGAACAACCCACACAACTGTACATATGGTCTTGTGAGGTTATTTTAGCAAAATGGACATAATTTTCCAATTGGAATGACTAAAAGCATAGTGCTTTGTCTTTCAGTTTTAATAATCACACATGAATATCTTGTGCTTTCTATACTGGTTTATACAAATCTGAACCAGTGGTTTCTGTGATCAGTGTGTGACTGCTAGAATAGGGGTCTTTCTGAATTTTCTGCAGAAGTGAGATACTGCTGTGTTTACACGCTGATGCTTCGTCCATCTGAGACTACAGCTGCAACAGTAACTATACACTGAAATATTCATATGGCAGTGCATTAAACTGAGAGCAAGAGATGGTTTTCCCTGCAGGTTTGGGGGGGATGCAAGCATGGCTGACCTTTTGCACACTTGCCCCCAGCACCCTCTGATAGATTACATTATGCCATCAGACACTGAGGTGCATCTGCACTTCATGTCTACCAGCATGTAACACTTGTCTGGCTGTCTTCTGTTCATGTCCATAGGAGTTGTACATTGCTGTTGGTATCTCTGGAGCTATCCAACATCTGGCTGGAATGAAAGATAGCAAGGTAAAGTCTCTAAAGCCATATGGGCAGATTGCTGAAACATCCCCTTTCTTGCCATTTTCTAGTTTTCTTTTTTTTTTTTCGCATTTTTTTCCTTGAAATAAACAGTAATGAAATGTTGTATTTGTTATATTAGCTTTGCTGAATATGTATTGTATTAAATGGCATTAACCTTTTGAGTTTGGTCACACACATTGTGGTAAATCTGATAACACTGATAGAAAGAACCATACAACACTATGCAACATTTGATGGCAACAATCGAAACTTGGGTTGTTTCGAAGGCTATATTCTATTTTTGTATTGTGGTAAGGGCACTGTTATGATTTGTGTTGTCTTATTTTGTTATGTATGTCTTTTTTATTATTCAGACTATTGTTGCTATCAACAAGGACCCTGAGGCTCCCATTTTCCAGGTGGCTGACTACGGCTTGGTAGCCGATCTTTTCAAGGTAAGCGTCTGGTATTAATATTGCCATAGTAATGCCACTACTTCCCCACATTATTAAACAACAACGCAGCGCCTGGACTTACTTTGGGTGTTTTAATAGCTCCAAGAGTCCTGAGAGACAGTCAGAATATAACATTTGCTTTCTCACTGATAAATTTTGCACGATGCTTTATTCCACCTAATGGAAATGTGCAACTGTTGAATTATTAAGTTCTTTGAATTAATCCGAGGAGCGTTCTGGCTGGAACTCGCTGCTAGGACAGAAACACATTAACATGTCTAAAGATATAAAAACTGATCGATAGTTACATAAAAGTTGGCTTCAGTTTTGTATTCGGCCTCTTCTTGCCAGGCCACTTATACGCTCAGTTGCGTTCTCGTGTCGAGCTGGTACTTGGCGGTAGCGAGCCAGGTATGTTGGCATGAGTAACACTGGAGTTCAGTGCTGCCTTTGAAAGGCTAGTAGGTTATATTTTCATTTGTGTCCTGTTGGTCATGTTTTATTTAGCCCTTCAGTAGTGCCTGTGCAGCCCAGGTGTCCTGGCAAACTCTGTAGAAGTGATTAGTAATAATGGCTAGTGGCAGTAGAGTTGTGACCTACTGGGTGAGATCATCTTACAAGTGATCACTCCTCAGATAACTGATTAAAATGGATGGGCTCTCTACTTTTTCCCCAAATTGACAATTGATACCCCGTACTAACTGTAGCAGTGACTGATGATTCTGTTTTGAAGTTGCTCGACTCTCAAGGAGCCATTTGAATAATTTTGCACTCATATTTACCACAAAAGGCAGTTGAATCTGTCTTCTTTAAAGCTACACAACTCGCATTATCAGCATGTTTATTTATGGGCTAGATGTCCTCCTTGTAGAATCTTTCTCTGCATTTATCAGAAACAGAAACACTGGTAAATGTTTACAGACCTGCAGCGTCCTGTGGTCGTGATGAATCTCAATGTGCTAAATTATACAGTGAGCATAAGAAATGCACAAGGGTTTGTGTAATAAAGTCATAAATGTCATGATATGGAATATGCTGGGGGTGAAAATGACAGGTGTTGGTGAATATTTATTCTCAAATAAACCCTGGAAAAATGTCAGCAGTTACTAATGCAGATATATTGTAACTTGAGTTTATGCCAGAATGATTTCTGCAGGATGTTTAGGTCTACATAACAAGTAATTAATTTAAAAGTATTCTGTGCCAATGGAGCAAACGTGTAGTTTGGGCTTTCAGGAGTACAGTAAACAGAATATATTTCCTGTAATTAGTCCTGCCAAAATACCAGTGTGTAAACATTATGTTATGTTTCTACACTGTTTTCTCTTCAGGCTGTTCCTGAGATGACTGAAAGTCTGAGCAAGTGAAAAGAAACAAACTCCCACCAAATGTTCATTGTACAGCTCGACAGTGCAGCAAGAATAGATCAACGGAAAATGCAGCCACCGCCTTAACGCATTTCTGAAGTTGGGAGTCTTCTTCTCTCTGCCTGGCATCAGAAGAACACTCTCAACCAAGAAATACAACCTAGTTTTTATATATATTGTAGTATGTAAGGTTAAATATCAATGGATAAGTTGTACTTACCTTTGGTAGGGGGATATTTTTTTCTTTCTGTAGTAGTAAGTGTTGTAATTTGTATTTGATTCTTTGGTGCAGTATAGGACATCTTTGGGAATGCTTAACTCTAATGTAGTTGATTGTAAGATACAGCTCTTCCTGCTAACCCACAAGTGTTCTGCAAAATAACGTATTAAATTGACAACTAAGAACCAGTTTCCTGAATTTGCCATGTTTCCCCTTTATTGGGTTCATTTTGCAGTGCTGTCTTTCCATAATCAAGACAGAAAGTGCCTGTTGACAGAACAATAAACAGGGTTAGTTTGCAATATGGTGGCAAATCTCAAAGGTTCATGCTGTAATTTTCTTTTCATCGTTTTATTCAAGTCCCTCACTATTTTCGGCTGTGATATGATGACCAAACCCATCCAGAAATATTTACACAACTTCTAAACATTAAAATCAGTTTTTATAAAGGTTATTTTAGACCTGAATGATATGAAATCTATCATGTGCAGGTAGAGTTTCAGTTAATTACGTGAGGGTCATGCTGTAATTTGAAAAAGTTCAGTAAACTCAGCTGGGTTTGGTCAGCTTCCAGTCATGGCACCTGGATAAAAACTCATGAATCATCCATCAGTCAAAAGGATTCTGCACTCTTTCCACTCACAGAATTTAGGTAAAAATGGTAACATTAATATAGAAAGACAAAGATTAGAAAGAAGTTGAGACAGATCCGATGTACCCTGCAGCAGTCCATCAAAGAGGACTGTTCTTTGTGAGTTTGGAGACACTAAACTGACCACCAAAACAGCTCATACACTCGCACTTTTGGTAAATCCGTGCCGTTTTTCTAGGGAAAATTCACAGTCTGGTTGTCCAATAAACCTTTCCAGCATCTCCACATCCTACAAAATGTATCAGAGGACCTAAACCCTCAGCACCAACTTCTCTCAGGGCTCACTTCCTAGATAGAAATCCAACTACAACATATCAAAAGCCAAATTTTCTACACAGGGCTGTCTGACAGTTTCGGGCCAGAGCCCCATTGCTGGTTTCTTTTGGTAAAAGTAAATAAAAGTGTTTTTTGTGAGTGTCATTTCCTGATAAGTGTTGCCTGATAACAAGTCTGTCGTCCATGCCCTCTGTTTGTGCTGCTCTGGCAAGTTCATCCTCTCAGTTCCAGCTTTACAAAGAGGATGATGGACATAGTTTATGTGCCAGTGACTCCAAACAACTTGGGAGCCTAGTAGAGCATTCATTTTTGCAGCTGATCTGAAGTCTGGTGAAGTTCCACGTTTTGCAGAGTCTTATGTCTCTGACAGGCGGTTGACTGGAGTTTCTACCGGCCCCATCATCCTGTACTTCTCCTCCAGGAAAGGCTCGTTACCCTGCAGATGGATGACTGTCTTGGAGTGGAGGCCGACTCGACTCTCCTGGTTCCTCTTGTTGTAGATGTTGACCCTGTGCTCCAGCTCGGGGCTGGTTTTTGTGGAACCTGTCGGGCTGGGTGGTTTAAGGTTGACAGGGTCCAGGCCCTTCTGGGTGAGACAGGAGTCCTCAGACAGAGAGGAGAGCAGCTCCTGGACCACGGCGCTGGGACTCCCTCGTGGCTGAGTCCCCAGGGCCAGAGGGCTGCTGTAGGGCGGAGGGTAGCAGCGTTGGTCGCTGTAGTCTGTGGAGGTGGAGGCCTCGCGCACCGTGGAGCTGCAGTCCATGCTGGAGCCCAGCGTGTGGCTGCTGATGCTGTGCTGCCGGGCGCTGAAGCTGGTGCGGGACACGGTGGTTGTGGAGGCCTCGCTGACCGAGCTGCCGGTACGCTGCAAACGGCTGGACGGCACTGCATCCGCACTCACCAGAGACGAGGGGAGCTGACTGGGGTTGTTGGGCAGATGCACGTCTATGGCTGCTGTGGTGATGACTCGTGCTGGGTCTGGGATCCCTGTATCTACAACAAGCACAAAGCACAGGGCCTTAAAATATTAAGATCCTACATGGGCTGCAGATTAGATATTAGCAGGAGCTTGCTGATGCTCACCACTGCTTGGCTCGCTGTAGTACTGGCTGATATAGTTGTTCATGTCATCTTGACCATGATGATCTGAAAGGGGAAGAGTGAAAAGTAAATCATTTGTTGTGTACAAAAATTTAAGAGACCACACTTTTTTTTTGTACAATGTGTGAACAGTAACTTTTTGAACTACTTAAAATCCTTATAATAGTCACACTTTAATACGCTTATGTACCACCATTTAGGATTTTAAAATATGTACAGCCACTGACTGCACAGTTTATAACAGACTAATGTAGTTGTACTCAGACATAAATGTATTATTTGTCAACAATTATGAGTCCCTCTGTGGAGACCCGTAAGGCCTGAGTAAATGATCATGTATTAACAAATCAAAATCAGTATATAACAGTAGCAAGTTGCTGGAAGATTCATTCAACATGATGAAATATCTCTGTAGAGTTCATGTGCAAGCTGTAAAAAAAACCCCGTAAAAAGTAAAGTGTACTGTAAAGTACAATTATTAAACTTTTGTTTTTTTTGTTTTCAATGATTTGTGGTTTTTCAACTGCATCAAACTGCACAGAAAACCTTTTTGAGTTTGAGTTTCTTTCTACTTCTAGCCAGCTGTCTCCAAAGAGGTGCAGGACTTCATGTTGCAGTGAAAAATGTGACAGGAACAAAGTATATATATGAAGAAACTGAGGGTTAAAATGTCACAGTAAAAGCTTGTGGCACCTTAATTTTGGGGTACAACTAATGATTATTTCCATTCTTCGTTGATAATTCCAAATCTCTAAAATGTGAAAGAGCAGTTAAAAATATCTTTAAATTGCGTGGTTGTCCGACTGTAACCAAACACTCCATATAATCATTAAAATTATTATTAGTTATGTTGATCTGCTAATAGATAAATGAACAAATTGTTTTAGAACTACCTGTTCTTGGTGAGGATGTGTTTCACAGGTACTAAATCAGCTGAAGTGTTTCTCTTCAGTGCTTTCCAAGGTCCTCAAGGACTGTTCTACAGCCTTTGTTCATTAATGTTTGGGTTTCACATATTCATTTTATGAGTGTCTCCGGAGGGGGCCACTCATTGTTCAGCCTAAACTGTGACAGGGACCATCTCCAGATGATCAATACCACATGAGTATACGAGGCTGAGGCCCAGTTAAAAGGTTGCCTGAGTAGAAACACAGCGGCTCAGATGTATGGCAGCTCACACTGTGATTTACTGCTTTGATAAAGGAAAAGCCTCAGTGTTTTGAGCCCCGACATCACCTGTACTGACAGCGCTTTGTCGCTTTAAGTCTTGTAAGTTATGACCTGTCACTGTGTGAAAGGTTTATAGTCCATCTAGGCGTGGCACCAGAATTTTTATGTGGACGCTGAGACTAATGTTTTTGAGAAAAGGACACCAACACTGTGTCAGTGTGAGATGTTCACTGTTACTGAACAGCCCTACTCTCCGACAGGGAGAATGGAGCAAGTGGTGTTGAATTTTATTCTGATTTTTCAGGATAAACCTTAAACCTTTAAGTAATCAGACAACTTTTTTTTTTTTTTTTTTACATCTGCTTTCTTTA
Organism: Amphiprion ocellaris; assembly: GCF_022539595.1. Classification (NCBI taxonomy): domain Eukaryota; kingdom Metazoa; phylum Chordata; class Actinopteri; family Pomacentridae; genus Amphiprion; species Amphiprion ocellaris. The sequence continues at coordinate 11,563,313 of NC_072768.1, forward strand.
GTACATTGAACATCTTTACATTCAACCATCCATGTGTGTGTGGACCTGGATTATCATGGAAAAGACAGCCTGAATTCTCTCCCATGCCCAGAGGTCTTTGATAGGCTGTAATACAAAGAGGTTGGGTGTTCCAGACGGTTACCTGCGGGCCCCCCAGGCTCTCTGGCTTTGGCTGGCCTGTGATGCTCGGAGGCCCCAGGGGCCAGTCCGTCCACCTCCTGGAAACTGCTGCTCTGTTTACCCCACATATGGTGGATCTGCATGGCTGCCTCACGCTCTGCTACCAGATCCAGGTCCTGCTGGGCCAGGTGGGCCCTCAGCTGCCTGATTTCAAACTAAAAGGAAAGAAGAAGAAATGAAAGAACACTTGATATTCAAAGTAATATGTGCAGAAACTTTTAGTCGCTATATTTTGTTATTTTTTTCTTAATATTATTGTATCATTTTATTATCATGTTATCTCATTTCCAGTCTCACACGTATAAGACATAAAGTGGACTTTTCTCTCTTCTTTGACATTGACATAAGTGTAACTCACACTTAAATTTATAAAGTTAAACTTGTTTTTCAGCAGAGTAATGTTACCTTACAACAATATAACTATGATTATTAAATTGTAAGGTAGACAGTTGTCTTCAGTTAATGCACAGTGCTGGCTATCTGATATCCAGACTTCTGTAAAAATATCTGGAGATGTTATGAGATCAAGATTGTCGGTTTGCTTTTATGTGTTTTAGAGTGCAGATATATTTTCCTATCACATCACTTTGCTGCCCTCTGCTGGTTACTTGCAGCTGTAAATAGAAAAGATAGGAAACAGATAAGAGCACATACCGCCTGTTCTTGGCAGATCTGGGTAAGACGATCAAGCTGTTCCTCCCTCACTGCCTTGGCCTTCTCATACTGCTGGATCTCCAGCTCCATTTCCACCTTCACTTGCAGCACATAGGCTAAAACCAGAGAAGAAGTTATACTCAGTTTTCCTAGAAAAATAGTATGTAGATTTGTACCCGTCAATTCTGCTCCCTAATTTGATTTAATGTGGCATTTAGTTAACACCAGCAGAGCTGTAACATGGTGGAACCAAGCAGATATTTGATGTTCAATGGCAGACGACTTCAGAGTTTCTGACACAAATTATGCTCATTTTATGGTTAGCTTTTAGTCATTTGTGCACTGGACTGCATTATAATTCTCAACATATTTTAAACTGTTAGTGTAGGAAGCGACAACAAAAGTTCAAACTTTGCTCACACTGACTAATCATCCCTGTGAACATGTCCTGCACTATATTTGAAAACCACATGGGGGAGCAACACAATTAAAATGAGAGAGTTACTCCTATTATATAAAATGCTCTTTGCAGCTTTTTTGTGAGCACTGAAGCCACCGGTCCATTACAAAAGGTCATGACCTGCCATCATTGCTGATAAAAAAAATAACGAAAAAGGGAAAAACTAATTGAGCAAACAACCTCAAGATTGAATGTAGCCGATAGCGCCGAGAGCACAGAGCAGTATCTATCTCTGTGACCTGACAGGAAAGGACATAACGCAGGGGACACCGGCCCCTCCCAGCCTCACCGTCAATGATCCTCTTGACCCTCCAGATGCGCAGTGTGATGATGAGGCCGATAGCATCCCAGGGGCTGCTGGGGCCGTTGGCCACCGTGGAGGCCACCATGGGGGCCAGAGAGAGTACGATGACAGCTCCATCAAACACCTGAATTAAATAAACACTTCAGGTTACTGATGGAGCTCCTATAGTTGCCACACTGAGCTGTGACATTGAGGGAATGACACTGCAGTGAAAGGGGCCCCGTGTCAGGACTAATGGGACTCAGGGGAGCTTACCTCTACTTTGTTCTCTATGTAATCCCATATCCCCAACACCACGATCCTGAACACCGTCTGAGACAGTCAGAGGGACAGAGATGGAGACAGAGAGCGGGTTACACAGACGGAAGAAAACAAGGACGGCAAGACCAAGAGAGACTGGATGATGGAGGCAGAGCACCATTTGTACTACGTCTCAATAATAAACCTGACAGTCCCAGTAAATGCCATTTGCACTTGAGATTTCATCCCCTCCTTTCATTCCCCCAGCGGTAATTCATCAGTGACATCATATTCACACACATCACAGGCAGCGTGATAGGATTTCATCCAAACAATTACAGACACTGCATTTAGCTCCTTCTGCTGACACAGTAGAGCCTGAGGAGAGCAAACATGCCTCGCCATCCCCTAACCCTCATTCTCATTTCAGACATGCAAGGCTACACTGGAGCAGAAACCAGTCAACCTGCTGATTCCACTGCTTCAGTGTAGCACCGAGGGGCAGCCTCTGTTGCCGATGAAAACTCCACCTGAAACAAAAGTTAGCAGCGAGGTGAGCAAATACAAGGAACTAAGACAAATGTGGCCGGCTATAAAGAAATGGTAATCGATACAGTACACCTGAGTCCTTGAAATTATTTGAAACTAGCAACAAAGAAAAGCCCCATCTGCATTTTAAAATGTTTGTGCTGCAGATCAATCAAACAACCTGAGAGGGACCAAACCTGCCACTTCTAACAACACCAGTCATGTGAGTATTTTCAGAGTATTGATGTAAGGTTTTTAATCTTTCTTTCAGCTGTGCACAAGTTCCCCATGTGCTAATCAGAATCTAAACATGCTGTGACAGAGGGCACGGGGCCTTTCATGGTACTGTTAGTATTGTAATGAGAATCTGTCGGTGTGCCTCTCTGGCCCCACGTACTGCACAACATAGCATTAATCGACAGGCCGCTGCATCAGCTGTAAGTGAGACTGTTTTTGCATCAAGCTGGGAAAGACTCACCTCAGTGAAGAACACGGAGAGAATAGCCAGGCTGATCCAGTGGATGATGCTGGCAAACTGGAATGCATTATTAACTGAGGGAATAAAACAGAACAAAGGATTATTTTTAAGGGCATTTATGTGACACGCAGAGGTCAAAGATGGATGCAGCGTTTTTAGTAGATCAAATATTTGTTATCAGCTCTACAACACTGACAGGGTGCAGTAAAGTGGTGAAAGTGAACACATTCAAGCACACACATAAATAAATGTGCAGACAGAAGCATGAAGCAACATCATAAATATGAGTTCAGCACCATACTGTACGTGCATGTGTCTGTCGTCTCGTCTATTCATCGGGCTAATTCTGGACGGACTCAAACAACACTTCGCTATCAGTCGAGGCATTTCTCTTCACGCGTCGCATCTCCCCCCATCTGTCTTTGTTTGCTGTGTTCAGTGATCTGTCTATCAGTCCATTCATCTTCCTCCAGTCCCCCACCCCTCGCTCCACAATCATCCACCAGCCAACTCTGTGTTGCTGCGTTTTCCTTTGTCCGCTATCTCCCTTCACACATTTGTCTTACTCTTCCTTTGTCTGTTCAATCAGTCGGTCCCAGGGGAACAGTAAAGACTCCAATGCATTTGGATACTGCTGGAGCACGACCATGTGTGTCAGTCCTCCGACATCAAACGGCCATCACCCCTGACCTTCCACTTATGATAGATGAGGATGTCTACACCGTCCTGGATGATGTAGATAAAGGTGACATTGGGGTGACACAGGTCAGACTGGAGCTTCGACCACCTGACATTCTGTGTTAACTGTGGAATACTAATCAGGGGGTTATATTCCCAAGACCATGATTGATCTGAGTCTCAGATCCCGGAACAGATCATCAGTGACATACAGTAGACATATGAGGCCAGGTTAGCAGCTAGTATTTACTCCTTCCTAAACAAACATGTTGCACATTGATTCTCTCTCTCTCTGTCTTTTTTGAAGACAAAAGCTGCTGTATATTATAGCTTTTAAACAGTATAGCCTTCAAATATAAATTTGCAGTATATGTAGTAAAAGATCTTGTGTTTTGGTCATTGAGATACATTTCCAGAACAGCAGCTTGTTGTTAAGCTAATCAAGATTAAAGACATTGCAGAGCATACACTGAAATCTTAAAAATGTGTTATTTGATTACCCTCCTATGAAATCTTGCAGTCCAATAATCACAGTCCAGATTTTAATATAGTATTTAACATAGTATAGTATAGTATAGTATAGTATAGTATAGTATAGTATAGTATAGTATAGTATAGTATAGTATAGTATAGTATAGTATAGTATAGTATAGTATAGTATAGTATAGCATAGCATAGCATAGTATAGTATAGTATAGCTTGTGCATTTGTGCACACTCACTCCATTAATGTTGCCATTGGCTATAATGGTTTTCTCCTTTTTTTCACTGCTTCTACCTCTATGAGTTCACATTTTTTTTCCTGCAGCTCAGCTTTTACACTAATTAAGGTGTAGTGAACCTGCTTCTTTGTCTTGGGTATTTATTTGAGCCTATGCATTGAGCCAGCACCTTTGAATAGCAATTAGTAAAAAAAATTGTGCTGAGCAGTCCACTTTTCTCCCTCTCCAAGAATGCTATTGCTAATCAAGACTTTAAACAATGAATATAACAAACCACCTCCCCAGTATTATGTTCTCAAAGTCACATTATCTTGGTTTTCATCACTCACACTGCAGCAGCTTGGTGTCTATGAGCAGCTCCAGCATCAGCAGCAGCACCACCAGGATGACACAGGCCACCAGGAAACAGTTGAAGCCTGCCGACAGCAGACAGACCTGCCACAGAGCTGCTCTCCGTCCACAGCACGGCTTCAGCCAGTTCGACCTGAGTTGGGGGATGAGGAGGTGGGAGACACGGGCAGGGAGAGAGGTGGGTACAAAGACTAATGGTGAGTGCTGTTGTGGTGCTATTTTAAATGTACCACTGGAACAGAAAGCAGATATGACAGGGAACAAGCAAAGTCAAACCAATAAAACATGAGAAACGTCAAGATGCTCAAATTCTGATGTGCGTTCAACCTTGACTTTGCTTAGTTTTCTCTCAAAGTTCTTCTGAATATTTCTCAGCAGAGGGTACTATTCTGCATGCAAATCATACAAATGCAGAGCATGCATGCCGAAACTAATTTACGCTCTTAAATTTAATGTGAAGCATAAACACATGTTCTCAGAGCACTGAGATGATCTACTAGTGAGAAATAATTCTGTTCTTGAATTCACGGGTGTGACTATGTCTTTGTCCCTTTCTTCATCTCCTTTTAAAGCTCTTCACTGCCCTTATCCTGCAACCGTCCCTTCAAATTAAACCTGTCCTTTAATGTTATCATCAAGCAGGAGTGTAGTCTACTTACTACAGCAGCCAGTTTGTTTGTGCCTACTTCTGCACAACATCTGTAGCATATTTAATGCCCAAAATATCAGAGCACACATAGAAAAGGTGACAGCTGACTATATAGGTGTTAAAGTCAACAAAATCAATAAAGTGAGGTTCTGGACAGATTAATATCCGGTGTGTAATTTCCCTCCCTGCTGCCTCACTGGGTGATAAGACTCTCTGGATGACTGCTTTGTGAACAGCCTTGCTGGTAGTTAGCTTATTGGCTCCCCTCTTGTTTGAGCTCTGGATGACTGACTATGACTAGCCAGCTTGGTGGCAGGCCCACCACGTGATGGAGCTCTCCTGGCATGACAGTGAGGCTGCACGTGCACCATCTGGAGGGTGAAGTCGCACACAGCTAAAAAGATGTTTACTTAACTAGATGACAATGCCTTCATTCCATTTTTTTCCATGACAATGTTCAGACGCTCATTTTTCATCAGATTGAAGGGATAAAGGAGAATTTTGTATCCCAGCATTTGGTGTGTTATTCCCACCGGAGATTCAGCTGGTTCTTCATACAGCTTCCATCGTATTGCTAGATTTTTTCCATTAGTTTGGAGTGTGTCAGTGTCCCTGGTGTACTTGCTCCTTATCCAGGTACACTATGCCTGAAGATCTAAGTGTCAGACTTGCCTTAAATCCATCCTTACTCTCCCCTTCAAGTTCCTCCAATCAGAGACAGACTGACTGAGACTCCTGGGGATTTATGGTCAATAAATAATGACAAATCTCCAAGAGCCACACGGGGCTTTCCCATCCTTTTGCATTCCACACTAACCAGATGTACTCCAGAAAAGAAGGTGTATGTGTGTGTGTGGAGGGTTGCTGTCCTTTCTCAGAGGCAACACTGAGAAAGGCAGTATGATCCTTCTAAAATAGCCACTATCTGTTGTCACCTGTCCCCCATAGGAGGAAAGCTAAGGGCAATGTCTGTCAGAGGACAAGAGAGGATGCAATTTATTCCACACTCCTCTTGCTTCGGCTCAGAATGAAGGAGGCAAACACTGAGAGAGGAAGCGGGGTGCAGCCAGTTCAAAGGCATTGGGATTCAGCCAAAAGAGAACCGGAGAGAAAGCCAGAGAGGAAGGAGGGGGAGTTGGAGAAGGAAGAATGAGAAAGAGGGAACAGAAAGATGCAGATTGAGTTAAAGGAGAATTCTGACTTATTATACCCAAAGCCTTTTTGTTTTTAAAGTTATTGTTATGATTCCTATTGATCGGTCTAGAGAGAAAACATGCATGCACTCAAATGTTGCACTTAAGTTTGCTTGCACTTGAGCATTTCAGTTTTTATTTTTCTGTTGTTTTGTCCAGTCCAAAAACAATCAATCATTAATTAAAACAGTTCCCCAAGAATGCAAGTGGAGTTAACTGAATAATTAACCATTTTCACCTGTATTTGTGAGAAGAAAAGGATGCAAATACTAAAAAATATTATTTAAATTGCTCCAAATTTGGAACATTCACTTCAGATTTTATCTTCAAAATAGATTTTCCATTTAATTTGACTTGTTACAGTCTCTCTTTACCGTCTGCATGTCCTCTGATCTCAGAAGTAGCTTTTGTAATATTGTAATAAAAAAGAAACAGGGGATCCTAGTTTGTGGCGTCACTTCGCAGTTCAGTGAAACCTCTGTTGTAACACACAGCTACACAACCTCTCCATCCTTCACCAAGGTCAGCAGAGGGGCTGGAGCTTGGCCACGGTGTACCAGTGCTGTCCCAGAGGCTAGCCGGCGTACTCAGCCCTCTACAGCAACCTTCTCCACCAGCCAATGCCAACAGATTAGGGGCTCAACACCTGGGGTGACAAGGAGGTGGTGGAGGGTAAAGCTATCATTAGCAAATAGCATGGGGACTTTCCCCCGGCCCCGATCTGTTCCCAGGGAACAATGTCAAACCCCATCTGCCAGCAGGGAAAAGCCAGGAAAAGGAAACATTTACCTAATGATATGCCTAACACACACTCACAGGACATTTGTGGACCATTAGTTAAGAGATGGAATAAGCAGCACACACTCCAAGAGAGAGAGAGAGAGAGAGACACATCACTTCCCTTCAGGTTTGAAAAGCATGATTTAACTCACACTGTGTAGAATCATAATTCATTCAGACCTCTCCCACAAGCCAGGCAGAAAAGGTATTAATTTAATAAACCTGTAAAGAAAAACCCTGTCTGGAAGCAGAGTAAATGGCAGTGATGGATTACTCCAAGCTCAGAAACTTAATTTTAGGGAAATCACTTTAAACCTTGAACGCTGAGGACCTGAAGTATTTATGAGGAAGTGAGGCTGCTTCAGTGGTGGAGCAAACCGAGGAAGAAAATCACCCTCGCTCTCTCTCAGGGTCAAGGCGGGTTTGGATCGAAATTGGTAATACCTCAAGGAGCGGTCATGCACGCATATACACGTGCACTGGAAAACATCACGCATACACACACACTTTTAAAGGCATTGTGTGTGGAGGAAACGAAAGATGCAGGGTAGCGTGTAGTGTGGACAGGTTCATAAAGACATCAACAGGCCAGTGGCTGCAGCGGTAACACACTGAGGGAAGATCGAAGCGCGTCTGGCAGCAGCGCAGAGCGAAGGGGATTAGATCATGAGACGGATCGATAGTGGCCTGCGATGGAAGTGATGGCACGCTGTACATAATGCCGGCTGAAGGATGGCCGCTGCAGCCGGACAAAGCGGACAAAGACATTAAGCGGAATGACTGGCGTGGACAAAGTGTCTGGTTGCTCTGCTGGGGCCCATTCACACAGACTGGACAGAGTTTTGGCTCCAACCCCAGCTAAGTAACTCTCACTGAGATGGGGGATCCTATCACGAGGAGCATCTCTTTCATTATACTGTCTCCTGTAATTGAGACAGGATAAAATACAATGTAAACTCATTAGGTACAAGTTAAATGGAAATTAAACCAGAGAGGTGGCGCTCTGTTTGTGTGTCTGTGTGTGTTCGTGGGTTAACAGATGGAGCGGGAGAGAAAGGGGAAGGCTGCAAAGGGTGAAATTCATTAAGAAGTAATGAGTGAAAGTCCATCAACTCCTCTGAGGTATTGATTGTAGCACACACAAATACACACAAATGCCACAAACAGCTGAATACACTAACCTCTCCATCACAAAGTTTGCAAAGGAAGGTTAAAATAGTGTCACTCTAGCTGCCTCTCCAGTCCTCTAAACAACTGATTGGAGCTCTTGATTGATGTCTTTATTGCACATTCACAACAGAGTAACTTTACTCAGATTAAAATTCCAGCACACTGGAGTTCAGACCTGTGGCAGTTGCCATATAATCATCATTAATTATGCTATGAGACTAAAATAGTTAAGGTAGCCATTAAATTCATGGACAAGACCCACACACCTGCCCAGTGGCTATTCATTAATGTGAGTATACCTGCAAATTCTAGTTAAAAAAAAGTTAATTGTTTCTAGAAAACACTATTTCCAAGCAGTTTAAAAGTGACTGTTAAGTGAGGTTATTATTTGGTGTAAGCGTAATTATAGTAATGATTTTTTAGACTTCACATTCACAGTTTTATGAATCACGGATTACACAAACACAAATATCTAGAGAAAACCAACAAAAAAATTACTTTTTGCTATAAAAATATTTATTCTTCCTCAAACCTTAAAATCACCTTCTGAGCCTCCTATTGAACAACCTCACTGCCATGCCTTGGTTAGGTTTTAAAAACTACAACCTCAGTATATTTTTCACATGTAGTTTCATGTAAGTGATTATTTTCACAGCAGATGTTCTGGCTCAAGAGGTAAAAAATCTTGTAAAGGTCTTTGACAGCAAGAAACATTTGAGTCCTGAGGAGCGGCTTTTCAGTGGAATTACATTCTCGACTTCAGTCTTCTGTCTCCACTCGGTTTCTCTCCCTCTGTTCTGATAACTGTATAGCCCTGTGGTTCCTCCAGTATAAACTTCAACCAATTCACACCAATCTGCTGAACTCAGCAGGCTCGGGCAGGGGAAAATGGACCACAACTGTGCGCCTGCAGGCTGCTGAACAGCAGAGGTTGGAAGACTTCATCTCATTCAGACTGTTCAAGCGCTCTGCATTACACCTGTTCCTTAACTCACTCCACACACTCGAAGAGGCATTTAATCCCCCGATGTACTGTATGCACTTGTTTATTTTTTATTTTTGTAACCTAAGAGTTTCCATTTCCTGAGAAAGCACAGGATGCTTAAAAATCAAGACAAATGCCAACTTAACAACTGATTAAATGTTTTCCTGTGTAACCGCTGCCGAGTCATCTGTGTTATCACAGCCAACAGAAGCGAAGGAGCCCTGAGCGAGGAAACCAGCTAAGCAATAAATATGCTGAATAAAGTAATCATTGGTAATCAATTGCACATTTTAGAGATTTCCTTCCTCGTTGCAATTAATCTTTTACAGTTTCATGCCTGGGCAATTAACAAATTCTTGCGGTAAATTGACAAATCAAATGAAAAGGACTAATCGATTACAGGTGCCAGTAATTAAAGTTTAGGATCCAGCATTGCACAGACTGTACATCCGCAAATACATTTTTAAAAAAATATCTTGAGAGAAACGCATGCAGCTTCCCAGTCCCTGTCCAGTGGTTTCAAAATGCAATCAGCTATCATCTCTTCACTCCCTGCATCCTACATCTTGATACAGCCCAGCAGAGGGGGATTCGGCGCTGGTCTTTGCCAGTGAAATGGGCCACAGACACTAAGCAAATGGAGATGGATGGGGCTCCATGTGCAGAGCAGCAGACAAGCTGTCCCTGATAAATGGGTTTTCACCAGGACACTTGATCTCTCTCACTCTCAGCCTAAAAAGCAATCTCACACTTTGCATGTCTGTGAATATTAACAAACCCTCAAACCCTGCACTCAAATGTCATCTATTGTGTCGCACATGGTGCCAGGCAAGAGAGCCAATTTGATGGAGAGCACTGTTACGCTGTGTGTTTGAAATAGAGTCAGAGGGGAGAAAAAAAAAGAAATCCTGCTCTCTTTTCAGACATCTGTCCACATAGCACAGGTACAATGGCTCCGGTTCCAAAGCCCCATGAAATATTGCTGCTGCCAGGATTCATACTAGACTCTGGCAACGTTCTTCATAGTTATATTCTCCAGTCTGGATTTCTGTAATTATTATACCTTACTTCAACCTTGAGCACTGCCAGCCTCGGTTTGGTTATGTGCATGTTGACATACTGCTATATTAATGCATTGCCGTCAGTGAAAAGTGCCTGGAGAACTTCATTTCACCGGGGAAATCTGAGCATTATGCATATGCTTATCTAATATCTGACATTTTACCTAACGCTGTATATCAGCTTGCAACTTTGGCTGTCATGGCGCGGGGTTAATCCCACACTTCTGCGCAACGCAGGCAGAAATGACATTCCTCCAATGGAGGCATTTCCTTGTGATCTACAGCAGGCAGCTTTGTGAATGAAAGTGTGGAGGAAGGTCATCTGCTCCATTCCTCCCTTCTCTTTATCCCCTCCGCCTCCTCTCTTTTCCAGTCAAAGTGGCAGGTTGACCCATATGAACCATCTGTCATTGCTGCAACGCCTCACACCTCTCAGTCTGGCCCCTGGAGATCAGCGGCATATGTTACTGCTGCTGTGGACAGCAAGCTCATCTGGGGACGATAACCCAGGATGAGCTCAGGAGATGCTCTGCAGGAGGCTGGGCTCCACCTAGTCATAAGGTCACTTAGGTCAGCGATAGAAGAAAATGTTGATTTTTCATCTTACTGCTGCACTGTTGCTAAGCACAACGGGTTTTGCTTATGCCATGTCTAATATCTGTGACAAATAGTTGAGTAGAGTAGTTTAATAGAGCTTCCAAATTTGATTCAACTATGAAAATAATGAAAGTACCAAAATATTTTAACAGTCGGTTAGTGTATACTTTGCACTGACACACACACAAATAGCGGACTAGTCTATTCCATTCCCTTTGTATTGTCCCTTGTAGGAATGTCCTGCTGCAAGGTTGGTTAGGTTCCTACAATAAAAACACAAAAATAGCAAAAAGCGTGAAATCTCTCCATTTTTTAAAACTTAAAAATAAAACAACACAATAAAACCAACAATAATTAAGTCATGGATGCAAAATCACACCACCCTCACCTTGGACCTTCCAGCAAGTTCTGAAGAAGATTGAGCAGCTAAAAATCTATTAATAACTCCATCCAGCTCACCACTGCACAGAATCTGCAAGTACTGTGTGTGCCCCTTGTGGTCTGCAAGAACATCCACCTCCTACATAATCACCCACGTCTCCTGATAAAGAGCCATGAGAAGCTGCTATGTGAGACTAAATGTGCATCTCTGGTGTGTATTCTTCTGCTCTTTCTCTGCACAGGCATATGGAACGAAACAAAACCAAAGCCTTGGCTTCAAAGATTTTGACTCACTTCACAAATAATGAGTCTTTATTTCCTATCTCTGATTATGGATATGAAAGTGGCCAGGAATTAATATAGACCCTCCAAATCAAATCAGGAAAAAAAAATATTAGAAAGTACCTGCTTATATATCTGCTACCACATAATATAGTCATATCCAGAAAAGGGCATAATAGATGTATACTGTAAGTTATGATGAAAGAATGGCCATAGTAGCTTATGAAAGCTAACTGTCTAGCTAATGGCTAAAACTGATGCACAGAGTGCCTGCAGCACTACGAAAGGAGCACTGGTTTACATTCTTGTGCACAATCATTTACAAAGTGCTAAAATTAGCCTACAGTAAGCTCAGTAAAAGAGTCTCCATGACGGTACTCTACATTCCAACGAGAAAAATATTTTTACAGAGCCAACAGAGGAAAATAGATTAGTCAGTTCATTGCTCCATCACTAAGGTCTTCGGTCGCCTTGATTAATTTATAATCATGCAGCAGAAAACACATCCCATCATGATGTCATTCCTTGAATGTTACACACGTGAGTCACAAAGGCGGCCGTAACCTGTGGCTCTGCTGCTTTTCCAAAAGAGCTTCCAAATGACGACTGTGTGCATGAAAGGGTAATGACAGGTATGTCTAGGAATGTCACTGACCTGAAAATCAGGAATTCTAATCTGAAAAGGTCATCGAACATACCGCAGCACTCACACAGGTGAGACTTCACAGCGTTTCTGCATATTTCAAGCTCGGTCTTTAAACAGGGTGTTTCTCTGATCACAATCAATGTCCCCATACTTTTCATGATAAAGAATTTTCATTCCTCCAGAGACATGTCTTGGCACTGTATGACTTTTCCATCTCACAGTGCCAACTCCCAGGGGACCAGGCTATCATATGGTGCCATATGAGACTGCCCGCTGTGATGGTAATTTTGCCGGGCAGCCTGATCCTGCCCTTTGCCGGAGCATTGCTATGTGTGCGTTTTCTGTTTGTTTTACGAGCAAGAGAGTGATATGAGAAAGACAGAAGAGAGTGGGTGTATGGGACAGGACCCATCTGTCCCTGCCCTCTGTCCCACAGAGCCATCGGCCTAGACCAGGCCAAACCAGGCAAAGTCCAGCCGGACACGGTCAGCTGATACACATGGGCTTGAATGGCGAAATGCCGGATGCTCTAATTAAGCTTATGCTGTTTGTCGACTTTTTCTGCATGGATGCCAGCATCGCAGTGAGCCAAAAGGGTTGTGAGTCACGCTTCCTGAGTGGAGAGCCATGGACGCTTGCTACAGGGGTGCTGTAGGAGGGGTGTGTCCTGTCCTGAGAACGCTGGGCCTGCAGCATGGCGATGTGGTGATAAGAAAACAACACGAAACCCAGGACAAACAGACCACATGGACAGAAACAGTACCGCCACGGGGCTCTGACATTTCAGGAAAGCTATGGTGCTAACGACACTCTGCTTTCTGCCAGAAATCGACATTGTGAACAGAAGCCTGTCTGCTAGAGAGAAATTGCTGTGTCATTGAGCTGAAATGAACACATCAGTGGAGACATTGTCCATTTAACACGGAGACACTAATAAATTCATTGCCAAATATCCTCGACTCGCAGACTCCAATATAAAATGAGGAATGATTCAATACGCCAGGTGTAATTACCATGTGCAATAACGAGCTATGGAGAGAGTGACGGCAGAGCTTTTCTCTGCCAGGGTAGATTATAGATTGCAGTAATTGCAATTCTGCCTTAATTATGAATATAGCACTTTCATGCAAAAAGCAAGGCACAATGTCTCAAACACCATATCTCTATCTTCTTACCTGTGGGGGAAAATATCCAGAACATCAATCAATATTTAATTACATTTTGGGCTTTTTAGTATACAAATTAATTATAGAAAGATTTCACTGATAATCGTGGCGCTAATTTGTTTCCAGCTTCCCCAAATCGTGCAGTCTTTGAAACTATTTAAATGATAAGCGATAATAATGATAATTAAAGTGCTTAGTTTCTTGTCGTTTCAGAAACAAATCATAAGCTTCACATCCCCTGAATACAGTGCCTCTTTTTCTGTGTGACCTCACTGAGGTTGCTGTTTTGGGCTACAACAGTTACAAGTGCTCATTAATTACATAATTGCCTCAAGAGGTTTTTATTACTAACTGTGGCCAAACTTCCAACCCAAAACAAAAAGTGGAGGACGGAATTTATGGGACCCACCCCTCTCTGTTGTCCTCTTCATCAGGGTTAGAGATGAGCTGGGATCCGGCGAGGGATATGTCCAGGGCCGCCAAAGGCAAGTCTCTGTAGGCAAAGCTGACCAGCTGGACAGGGGCCACACACTGGTTTTCTTCCTCTACCTGCTGGGAAATGACCTCCAGCTCTGAGGTTCCAGCCTGGGGAGGGGCCCTGTGACACACAACACACCACAAGCAGAGCAGCATTATAGTCAGAGAACTCAAGTGTTTGCTTTGAGTATCATCCGCGGGTGGCTTTGCATGTTTTAGCTGATTGTACAGTTGCTAAAATTTGTATCTGCATGTTGGCTGTAGGGTGAGGTCTACGGCACAGATGGTAGAGTTGTAGTGCAAGGTTGTATGAAAGTGTGCAGTTTGTTTGAATTAGCCAGTGCAGCTACTTTGAAAATGCTCCAGCTAGAATGATTAGAACTAGTGGGACAATGCTTAATTTTGATGAATGAAAACATAGATACAGTGTGAAATTTCTTATTTTCAGTGCTTGTTGGCACCCTCAATAGAAACACATTTACCTGGAAAGCTATGACAAGCTGATCTACATGTCTTATTGGCAAGGTGCAGTAAAGAAAGTCTCAAAGCACGGAAAATATGGTGTTTTGCCTGTTTCACAATACCACAGAGAGAGTTTATTGATTAAAATATTACACAAACCATCTGCAACTAAAAAGCATGTGCTTTATATTCCTGCTTTCAACAGCACTCATAAATTTAGACTGATTTCATACCTTCCAAGCAGTAATTGGTTTCCATTCATCACTACGAACTTAAAAATTGCAGTGAACAGTTTTCATTCAAAACATGCAGGCTCACATTTTAAATATTATTTTCAAACTAGTGTGCTAAAACACTTTAAATTGTAGTCTGTGAAGAACAATTTAAGGAAGGAAATTATGAAAACTGAATTTAGAGCACATAAACTGTGCTTATGTGAAGAAAACCCTAAAATTATAGAGTTAATGGCCACTGAATGCTCAAATTATGTTGCAAAAAATAATGGACTTGTAGGTAAAGCTTCCCATTTTTTTTGATATCATGAAAATAAATGAAAAACAATGGCATATGGTGGCAAATACTCATAGGAACCTATGGTATATTTTAGGAAATGGCTTGGCCAAAGACACATCATCAGCAAAACCATACTGGTCTAAATTTCATAAATTATATTTTTATTCTGTTTGTCCCCCCTTTTGTTTGTTCACTTCATGTTTTCTGTGAAGTTTGCTATATTTGGCAGAAACACACAACATGTCATTTTATCTGCCAACGAGATCTTAACGCTTAAATATTCAGGGAGGGTTGTGATCCTGCAGAGCTCAGCCAATAGCGGACAAGGAGAAGTCACCCTGGAACAGGAGACTCACATTGCTTGGCTGCAGTCCCAGTTCAGCCAGTGTGGAGACATCAATAACTGGAGTACTTAACAGTGGAGGAAGGCATTGATTACAAGACAGAGGGAACAAAAGCCACTGGGTTGGTGAATTCTACAACCTCTGTGCTGGAGGTGAAACAGAGAGGGAGGAACCAGTTAGCAGAAGATCACTGAGCAGACACACCTTCCTGTTAAATGTTAATGTAAGCAGGCCTGGAAAGGAAAATAGGTCTCTCTTTATCCTGATTTACTTCTTCACTAATAGCTGTTTAATGGACTCCCTTGAAAGGTTATTTTGTTATTCTCACAGGAAACTGAGATTCACTTGAACTATATTTGTCATATGGCACATAAGGACTAGAGAGCACAAACTTTTCTTATTCATGTTTTCACTGTATGTCCTTTCTCCATTGAATTATTTGACCCTTTTGTTATGCAAGTCCAGCTATAGATGTGTTTCAGCTTTGAGGGTCAAACGCTCATATATTAACATGCCAGCCACAAAATACGCCGGCGCATCCCAGTGTTATCTGTAGAGTTGGCACATCTGACCAGCTGCAACAAGGATGCTAATCATTCATGACACACACAAACTGTTTAGTGCATCAAAATCACATTTCCAGACAATCACAGAGCAGGCCAGGAGCCATTATGTGCAGAGCCCAGTGGAGTGGCTGGTTGCCATCCTGGGGAGGGAGTGGAGGCTTCACATCCGAACACGCTGCTCCCTTCAACAATGCAGCCAAGGGCAGCCAGCAGCATGCTAAAGGCTAGGCTGTTTTCAGAGGCGTGCAACATTAGCAAACGCCACGAGCAAGCAAAAAGGTTAACATAGAGCATGCATGGCTGCAGGGAAAACCTCACATCCATACAGAGTAGAAGCTAATGCTATCCGTAAAACCCACAAGGTGCAGAAACTACAATTCTATACTAGATAGTGTTCCTAAACACTACCCTGATGCAACAAAGCATTGTATTGTTTTTACAGTTGTGTCTGAAAGCTGCAGTAGGATGAAATCTGGGAAAAAGACAAACAAACAAATTCCACAATTAGAAAATATGGCCTTTCTCTTATAGCTCATCCTCTTTCTGCCCTGTGCCCATCCCATCAGAGGAGCATGGGAACATGTGTAAAAAGAGTCAAGTCAAAACTCAACATCCATTTTTGGCTTCACATCAGAGCCAACACTCTCCTGCATGAAAATCCTCTGTTTACTCATTTAACCCACATCCAAAGGTGAACTTTGTTGCTCTCAGTGCTATCTCATCTGATCAGGTCTGAAATGTCTTGTTACTGACCAAAGTCTCCAATCACAAGGTACATTTTTTGAGGCCCGAAAATTGAACCAAGCGAAAGTGCAGGAATCTAGCCTCCTCACAAACTGAATTACAATATCCTGAAATGTTCATCTGGAATTTTTGCGTACAACCCAAAAAAATACAACCTACACCATCTTTAAGGCTGTGGTTACATCAACTTGTTATAAGATGAAATGGTAGTGCAAATTTTCATTAACTTTGAAGCAGTCTGTGCTGTTAGTACATAAAAGAAAAACAATAACCGTTTATACTGACTAAACTAAATATATTGGTCAAATAAGTAAAATATTCTTTGGCTTTATTTTTTTGTTTTAATGGCCTAAATATAAAATTGTGACAGCATATTTCAGATAATATTGTAGTTTTTGAATCTAATTTTCTCTGTAATTAATGGCAGGAATTAGCTCCTCCAGAGTATCACCAATCCATATTTATTTCCCCAGTATTTCTCATTTCATCACTACAAGCCACCAAGATCTAATCCTAAGTTACAAGAAAACATAAAAAAAAACTGAGGGCTCTCCTTTACATTCAGTTTACTGACTTGGCAGTTTAGTGTTGTTTGTCACAACATAACAGGCTCGATAATTATTTACGTTCAATTCTAAAGAAAGAATATGCGTGACGAGGTTTTGATGGCGTCATCATTTATATCCTTTACAGGGATATTCCCTTGTTATGCATTTCTTGGACATACATAAAAGAAAGCCTTGCTAGGCATTTTCAATATGAATATCTCCTTGGCAAGACTCTCTGGAGTTTCAATGAAACTCAGTTGCAATCTATTCTAGCCTCAGCTTCCCGCAGCCTTCTGTGAGAAAGGTACTCAAATACCACTGAAGTCCAATAGTGCTGAACTCAACAGAAAGTAAAAGTAATTTATACATTTTCACTCTGACTACAAACACAAGTGCACACAAACAAGGTCCTAATGCTGATAAAAGACTCGTTGGGAGGGGATCTGTCAACTTGTAGTTAAATGTGAGTGAAAAATGAGTCAATAATGTCCAAACATAAATACATAAAGATAAGAATTAAAGCTAAATCCAGTTTGAGGCTACAGCTATATTAATTTCTAGTTCATTTCGTAAAAATGTCAGGACAAATTAATTGCCTTTTATATATTCTGCTGTGCATTGTTATCTATTGTCAAAATCTGAGGTAGAAGTTTGAGATCACTAACACCAACTTTTCTCTGTGCTGTATTAGCAGATATAGCCTTCTGGTTTGAGAGGTGGTTGTGGTTGAGTGGGATTTACTTCACATTTCCACACTGGCTGTAAAACTGCAGCTGACATGTCTTATATCATACCACCGAACCCCAAGCAGCCAGGTGTGACTGTAAAGCAAGGCAGCGCTTATGAAGAGGAGTTTATGTGCAAGAGTCAGCTTCTCATGCATAAATTATTGTAAATATACACTAAAACTAAACACATAACGCCATGTGATCCCAAAACAGCACAACAATGATCAAAAGCAGCCCTGCATTCTGTCAAGGTGATAAAAGACGAGATTACAGCCTGTCACTTCATTTATTAAATCACCTATTCTGAGCAATAAATTCCCTGCTTCTGACACTTCAATGGATCTTAAAGTGCTGCCTCAGCATGAACTGTTGGTTTGCAGAGGGCATCGGTATCATTGTCATTCGGAGTGTTCCCTGCCAGCATGTCTCTGGCCAGCCGTCTGTAACCCAGCGGTTCCGTCTTACCCAATAAGTTTGTACGTGGACGCTTAGCTGCTCGGTGGTGCACAGCAGTTCACTGTCCTAATATCATCACAAGCCTCTGACACAATGGTGCATTTGTAAGATCAGATATTTTTGGCAGCACCTGCGGTTTTGAGGTCCAAGGAGAAACTGACAATTCCTCTGCATCAGCGAAGAGTGACGGTGTTTTGTTCTTTTGTCTTTTTACTCTCCACAGAGAAAATGGATCCGCTTTGAACTTGTTGCAGGGTGTCTTAAACATTAACATCCCAACAGCAGACATATTTTTACTATTGTCAAAAAGAGAAATATGGATCAATGTCAAGAATGTGTCAGTTTAATCTTGATAACAGATCAGCTGGGCACTGCTGTTTGTAGCAACAGAAGTAATAAACAGGAGTAGTGGTGCATTTGTTGGGAATTATTTTCAAAAAATGACCATATATTGCTAATAAGATACAGTATATACCAGGCTTTGGCTGCATGAACAATAAGGAACAATACATTTTTAGTTTGCATCATCATTCGATTTATTATCTTAAAGAGGAATCTAAGTTTGGAAAAGTACATAAATATAGCAGGCAGTAAAACAATTAAATTATACTTAATTGTAATTGGAGGAACAGATTGTTAAAATTGTTAAAATAATCCTATAATCATTAAAACCATGACACATTATTGCCTCTTATTTCACTAGACTAGAAGATGTATGTGAGAGAATTTACACTTAAAGTTTTGTTATTAAGAAATTGTAATGAATATATTTCATCAATATATTTACCATTAACCTGGAAAAATTTCTAAATTTCAGCATATAACATTTAAGGATCTCATGTTGTGCCCCTTGTTAGTGAATTTATTAAAAAACAACGCATCAACAGAAGGTGCTTTTTTCGTTTTTTAGTTAAAAATCTTGTATAGATGGTTAATTTTACCATGACTGTATAACCCCTGGTTTTAGATGTGTTCTAAGCAGGTGGTCTTAGTGTCTGTCATTTTAAATGCAGCTGAGCCTCTGCTGTCCACGCCTCCTTCAGGAAGAAGACTCTCTCTGCGCCTATGATAGACCAGGTCTCTCTGTTGCTTCTAACATTCTCTTTGAGTGATCATTTTACATGGAAATATTGCACAGCTGTTATTTTCAACTTATTGTGTGGTGAGTTTGTCAGACAACATTGTTGTTATAAAATCTGTAGTTTAGTGGCGCAGAGACACAGCTTGGAAATGGCTCTTAAATGGCTGCTGGTTAACATGCTGTCCTAACGGGCTGCATTTCAGTCACTGTTTCATTCTGTGGCCTGACAATAGAAACAGGAAAATATGCAAATGAGAGTGACTTTATTGGGAAATTAGCTGTATAAAATGCAGTGTATGCGAGCACAGAGAGCAGAAGAGAAGTAAACAGATGTAAACTCTGGATGAGCTCATAGTGCACTTGTTGGAGCCAAAATATGATCTCTTTGTTTTATTATTAGGAATGTTGGTATGACTGTGTGGGTGTGGCTTTAGGAGCCACGGGGTTGCCCACTGTCGGGAGTGGACTGCATATATACTGGCTAATGAATGACTGAATGAATGCAGGTGTGCAGTTTGGAGAATGAAGCCAAACAGTTTTCGACCGTGTTCAAACGCCGTGTCAAGCGGATGAATGTTGTCAGATTGTATAATACTGGTTTATTGGAGACTTAATGCTGATTGAATGATAACTTACCTGCAATGCTGGCAATAAATGAAACATCAGTAAAAACGACCAGAGACACTGTTTTAATTTGAAGCCGCACATGTCAGACTAAAGGACACCAACTGCCACCTCAGTGACTACAGGTAAAGTCACTACAAAAGTCGAAAACTGGCTTATTGTTGAGAACACGAACTATTAAGTTGAAAGCCAGGAAGAGGATCAACGTTGGACGTTTCAGGCTCCAGAAACTGTCGATCGCTGAGGACATCGCTGGATTTATTGTCCTATTGAACAGTTGCTGATCACTGAGGACATCGCTGGATTTATTATCCTACAGAACAACTGCCGATCGCTGAGGACATCGCTGGATTTATTATCCTACAGAACAACTGCCGATCGCTGAGGACATCGTTGGATTTATTGTCCTACAGAACAACTGCCGATCACTGAGGACATCGCTGGATCGGAGCAATTGGGAGCCGCGTTGTGTAGCGGGATGTGAGGACGACGCTGCTCGGCCTGCTGTTTACTTCAGACAAGCGGCACGTACAGCGTATGGACAACAGGTATGTTGCGCTATCAACACAATACATGGCCATAATTAACTATAAACAATTGTCCAATGCGATGGTAACGAACTGAACTCGAACTGAAATAATTGTGACGTGTTCTATTTGTGAACTGAGGTGTGTGTTATATTGGTGAAGGTATTTGTGATTCAAACTTGAAACAAGAAATAGGCTGGTGTAACTGATCCAATGAAAGGTGTTGTTTATTATATTTGAGAGCACTGTGTGATGATGGAGTCTGAAAACGTACAAGGTGAAACAAATGATCAAGCATTGTTGGTTGAAGCCACGGCTGAAACGCAGTCCACGCAAACGACAAATAACGGTGGAAAGGAAACACAAGTCCTTAAAAAACACACAATCAAACTAACCCCAAAGGCCTTAATGGAAAAGTTGATCACACTACAAAAGGTTCGAGCATCCAAACTAAATAAGGCAAGTAACTTGCAAAAAGTAGTGCGCGAGTTAATGGAAGACAGAGGATGTGAAACAGAGGTGCGATGCTCTTTTCAGAAATATTTGCATGTATGCAAGGAAGCCAGAGAGGCACACGAGTCTCTTTTACCGTTATTACCTCCGGAGGAAAAGGACAAACACGGAGTATGGTTTCAAGCAAAAATGCTCAGTATTTATAAATTTATTGATGACATGGGGAAAATGGATGAAATGTGCACATGGCCAGGAACCTGTTGAAACTGTGAATGAGGAGGACGTGGAATATGAAATCAATCCCCATGACAGCATTTCTAATGTGGGCAGTAAAAATTCTACTGGGAAAAGTCATACAAAATCGTCATCTAGCAGATCCTCTACGTCATCAACACGCTTCCAGGTGGAGGCAGAGAGAGCTGCACTTGCTATACGTGCTGCAGCCTTAAGGGAGAGGCGTGCACTGGAGGAACAGGAAGAAAGAAGTGGAAATGCTGGAACTTGACACACAGCTGGCTGCTGCTGAGGCTAAGGTAGCAGTACTAAAACCCCCCAGTCACCAAGCTCCATCAACCACATACTCAGATGGAATGGACTCATAGAACAGAAACAAGGCCAAGGGAACCTTCAGGCACACTAGATCCTCATGCCAAGGATTACCAGCCCTCCCTATCACAACCACCTGAATCACAACAACCATTTTTGCATCAGCAATCGTCACCATGGCAGCCATCCATTCAACAACCATCCATTCAACAACCATCCATTCAGCAACCACCTTGGCAAGAACAACAATACCAACAGCATGTATATTGGGATACAGAACAGCACAATAAATTGAAACTACAATACAGAAAACCCTTGAGCAAACTTCCTGTAGACCCTCCTGAGCAGTCAACCAATATTTTTATTCAAAACAATGATGAAACATCAGCTGTATGCAGCTTATTACAAAGACAAAATGAAATAACAGCATTTCTAGTGGAGCAACAAACTTCTCATCTATTGCCACTGAGAGAGATTCCATATTTTGATGGGGATCCTCTCCAGTATAGAACTTTTGTCCGAGCATTTGTACATTGTGTAGAGCATAACACGAGCAACAGAGGTGATTGTTTGTACTTCCTCGATAAATACACCAGGGGTCAACCCAGAGACTTGGTACGTAGCTGTCAACACATGCCACCTGACAGAGGGTATGAAATGGCAAAGATCTGTTGGAACATCATTTTGTTGATGAATACAAGATCACTGCAGCCTACATGGAAAAGGTGCTCAGCTGGCCACTAGTGAAGGCGGAGGATTTAAAATCTCTTCAAGCTTATGCTCTGTTTCTACGTGAATGTTGCAACGCCATGGAACATGTACAATACATGGGAGAGCTAAATATGCCAGCAAACATGAAAACATTGATCTCAAAGCTTCCATACAGGCTAAGAGAAAAATGGAGAGTCTCTGTGAAGTCATTGAAAAATGCAATCGTAGGCCACAATTTACAGACATCGTCACATTCATTGAATGTCAGGTCAAAATCATTTCTGATCCTGTCTGTGGAGACATTCAAACCACACCAGCAAATACAGGAAGTAAATCTGTGAACAAATTAAGGTCAAACCCACAAAGCAAACCCAGATTCAAAGGAGACAGCTTTGCAACTGTTACCACCATTGAAACACCAATAGTGGAAGATCTAGGAAGGTTTAAGCAAAACAAGGCATCTGCTCACACTCTGTTTTAAAGGTCACACATTGGACCAATGCCCACAATTTGACAACAAAGCACACCGGGACAAGATTGCTTTTGTAAGAATGAAAGGAATCTGTTTTGGCTGCCTTCACTTTGGACACCTTAGCAAAGATTGCGAGAAGCGCTTGACTTGCTTAAAGTGCAACCAAAACCATCCCAGTGTTCTGCACATTAATCAAAAGGAGAAAGCAAGCAGCACAGATACCAACCAACAAAGGAAACCATCAGTAAACAATGCACTAGTCTCTTTAAAACCATGTGGACAAACAGGGGCCGGTAACAGTGATGGGATTTTGTCAGTCTTGCTTGTACAGGTGAAATCTAGCAAGGGAGGCAAAAATAATCCAAACGTATGCTTTTCTGGATCAAGGCAGTACAGACACTTTTTGTTCAGAAAATCTCATGTGAAAGCTGAATCTTACTGGAAGGAAAGCTCAAATTAGCCTGTTAACCATGGGAGCAAATACATCAGTATCCAGTTACATGCTTACGGACCTGGAGATCTCAAGCCTCACTGGAAAGCAGTTGTATGACCTGCCCATGGTTTACACCCAGAAGAGGATGCCAGTGAGCACAAATAACATTATAAAAGAAGAGGAGTTGGCCAATTGGCCATATTTGAAAGGTGCTGTAATTCCTCACATTCAAGCAGAAGTAGAGTTGTTGATTGGTACCAACGCTTCTAAATTGCTTGAGCCATGGGAGGTAATTAACAGTCGTGGCAATGGGCCATATGCCATTAAGACTCTATTGGGATGGGTTATTAATGGTCCCCTTTCGGGACACAGAGAGGAACAGTGTAAGAGTGGCTACCCTGTTGCTTCTGTGAATAGAATCTCCATTACAAACTTGGAGCAGTTGCTGATCAGTCAGTACAAACATGATTTTAATGAACGGTCATCAGAAGACAAAGAGGAAATGTCAAGGGATGACATAGAGCTAATGGAGATCATGAAGGATTCATGCAAGATTAAAAATGGTCATTACACCTTGGAACATAAAGATATCTCTCTGCCAAACAATGAATGTGTTGCTAGGCAACACATTCTTGGATTGAAAAGGAGGTTTGTGAGAGATAAGAAGTTCCACCACAAAGCCTCAAAAGGAGTCAGAGTGGATGACTTGCTGACCGACAGAACATTGATTGAAGGCCCTGAGTTTCTGTTGAACCCAGAGGAACAATGGTCATCTATTAGCTTGGAGTACAACATTACTGCTAATGACCCTGAGGTTAAAAAGGAGCTCACCACCAATGCAGTAATTGTAAATACACCAAGTCCCACACACCAACTGATCACATACTTCTCCGACTGGAAGCGGTTGAAGAGGTCAGTTGCATGGATCCTGAAAATAAGGAAGACTCTATTGGAAATGAGTCAACAACGAAAAGAATTGAGTCATGAAGATGTAGATAAAGTGGAACAGGATATGCAACGCATTAAAGCGAAATTAAAAAATCAGAGTTTGACTCCAGACAACCTGTCAAAAGCAGAAATGGCAATCATTTGCTTCATGCAGCAAGAAAGGTTCCACGAGGAACTTTCTGTGCTGTCCTCTGAAAAGTGTGAAGTGAAGGAGAGTTCCATCGACAAGCTGGACCCCATCCTGGAGGATGGCTTAATTCAAGTAGGAGGGAAATTGAATAGAGCAGCAATGTCTGCAGAATCTAAACATCCTGTTATCCTCACAAAAGACCTCCATGTATCCAATTTGCTGCTCAAGCACATCCACGAGCAGGTGGGCCATGGTGGGAGAAACCATGTTCTCTCAAGGTTGCGGAGAAAGTATTGGATCACTAGTGCCAATGCAGCAACACGTAAAATCCTGTCTGACTGTGTCTTCTGCAGGCATCATAGAGAGAAGTTGGGTGAGCAGAAAATGTCAGATTTGCCTCTAGAGCGCATTGTTCCTGATTTTCCTCCATTTACCAACGTTGGAGTTGATTATTTCGGTCCGATTGAAATCAAAAGAGGCCGATCCATTGAAAAACGCTATGGAGTCATTTTTACCTGTATGGCATGTAGAGCAGTCCATTTGGAGGTTGCCTACTCACTGGATACAGACTCCTGTATAAATGCTCTACGCAGGTTTGTTTGTCGACGGGGACCAGTCTCTCATGTACGATCCGAAAATGGAACCAACTTTGTCAGTGCCGAAAAAGAGTTGAGGGAAGCTCTTGCTGCTTTAAATCACAGCAAAATACAGTCAGCGTTCCTGGAGGAAGGAATGAAGTGGAGCTTCAACCCACCAGCAGCCTCTCATCACGGAGATGTATGGGAGCGAATCATAAGGATGATTAGACGTATACTTACCTCAGTCTTACGCCAACAAACCTTGAATGACGAGGGGTTTTATACAGTACTGTGTGACGTTGAAGCCATCCTGAATGACAAAACTGTCAGGAGATCCCAACGATCTGGAAGCTCTCACTCCCAATCATATTCTCACCATGAAAGGAAAGCCAATCCTACCACCCGGCTTGGTAGAGAAGTCTGACCTTTACCTCAAAAGGAGGTGGAGACAAGTTCAGTACATCTCAGACCTTTTCTGGAAACGCTGGTTGAGAGAATACTTACCTTTGCTACAGGAGCGGCAGAGGTGGAGCAAGAAGAGACGGAGTCTTGTCCCAGGAGACATTGTGCTTATCGCAGATTCTACAGCGCCACGTGGTTCTTGGCTGCTTGGAAGAGTCCTGGAAACCTATCCAGATAGGAAAGGATTGGTGCGTTCTGCAAGAGTAAAGACTAAAACTAGCACACTGGACAGGCCAGTAACCAAACTTTGTTTGCTTCAAGAAGCTGCAACCAAAACAGTTTAATATATACAAGACTGTGTTTATGAAATTATTGGCTCCATTATGAAATTTATGTTGAATTGTTCAAGCCTCCTGCGTTCTCAATTAGGGGCTGGTGTGTTGGAGCCAAACTATGATCTCTTTGTTTTATTATTATGAATGTTGGTATGACTGTGTGGGTGTGGCTTTAGGAGCCACGGGGTTGCCCACTGTCGAGAGTGGACTGCATATATACTGGCTAATGAATGAATGAATGCAGGTGTGCAGTTTGGAGAATGAAGCCGAACAGTTTTCGACCGTGCTCAAACGCCGTGTCAAGCAGGTGAATGTTGTCAGGTTATATAATTTTGGTTTATTGGAAACTTAATGTTGACTGAATGATAACTTACATGCAATTGCCGTCAATAAATGAAACATCAGTAAAAACAAGCAGAGACACTGTTTTAATTTGAAGCCGCACGCGTCAGACCAAAGGACACTAACTGCCACCTCAGTGACTACAGGTAAAGTCACTACAACACTGACTGAAGCACAAGAGGCAACATGAAAACACAGTATCCCACCAAGTCTTTGTTTAGTTGTGTCAGACTGGTCTTGAAATCTCCACCATCTCTGATTATTGTCCTTTAGCGTTACAGTTTCAAAAGAGCTCCGACCGGCAGTATGATTAAAGCTCATGGCGAAGCTAGCCACATTAGCCACACACCATGCTAACACCAAAAGTTTTCCTACTGCTGTAGCAGCATTAAAACCAATAATAAAAGCAATTCACTGGGTCTTCAGTACCTCAGAGGCTGGAAGTGTGTGAAGACTCTTGTGTTCACTTGAACATTAGGTGTGCTTTACTTGTGGCTGTGACATTTTAGAGTTAGTAGAAGCAGCTCTAGAAAGTAAGTAAACCTGGCAAACTGTGAGGCAGCTGCTCATTCTGAATGGCTCATCATAGAAGCAGTGGGCACTGAGCGTGCAGAGTAATGGAAAGTTCGAGCTAGATGACTATTGGTTCCTCAGTTGGTAGTAAATATCTTTATATCTCAACAGCTGCTGCTTTAAATGCCAAGATTATAACAATCACAAAACAAAATGAAAATGAATTTTCACCATATGATACCTTTAAAAATGATAATAATAAGATTAACACAGACCTGGAATGCTTAAACAGATGACATATTCTAATAGCTTCATTATGCTGAAACATTAAGAGCAGCACAGCACTGGATCATGTGATACAGACGTTACTTACAGTAAATGTAAGCTGACCTGTTTCAAAGCCACTAGGTTCCTCAGGGTGTGTGATGTTCACTCCTTGTTTGCTGAATAATTAAAAAATGTACAAATATCTCCATAGTAGGTGAACAAGCTGAGCTCTGCCTCTATGGGGTTTTCATTTCCAGCCTTTATCTTTACATACACTATTTTGAATATAAACTACAGACAGATACAGAAAGATGAATTGTTGTTTTTGTGAAACATTTAAGGCGAGTTCCTTTGAATTAGTTTTATTTGAGCAT
This sequence comes from Amphiprion ocellaris, assembly GCF_022539595.1. Lineage (NCBI taxonomy): Eukaryota > Metazoa > Chordata > Actinopteri > Pomacentridae > Amphiprion > Amphiprion ocellaris. The sequence continues at coordinate 11,590,391 of NC_072768.1, forward strand.
CTAATATTTTCCCATCCTGCCTCCCACTGCTTCCAGAGCAGCGATGCTACAGTGTGCCGGAGAGAGGAGGAGGGGATTTACAACAGCATCGAGTCTAAGAGAGCAGGGGTGAAAATAACTCCAAAGACCTTTCTCTGCATGAGAGTTTCCCATCTGTCACTTCGCAGAGTCACCGGCACTCAGCAGCATTAAATCGTGCCTTTGTACTACTAACCAGTCGACATATTCCCTATAATATCTGATTACAGATGTTCTAACGTGGATGCGTAATCAACCATCAGCTGCACTAATGTGCCGGTCTGAGGCTCGACGAAGGTCCCTGTTGGTTGGAAGCAGCATCCTGCTCTTTGCAGAAGATGCAGCTGACTGAACCCATTTTGCATTCGCCTCTCACTCCACTCCACACTACTCCACTCCACTTCCTCCCACTCAACTCCATTCCCCTGCTCGCTCTCTTTTCCCTTCTCTTAGCCCCAACCCTGGCTGTCATCAGAATGCGGGGCCTGTCTGGAGGACCACACACAGAGTAATTATTAATAAGAGAAGATGACAAGTGAACATCCCTCCTGAATGCTAAGAGACTGGAGATGACCAGCCAGTCTTCAGCTCTCAGAAATATACTGGATGTGGCCGAGATGCGCTTTCTCACTGATCCCTGTTCAAAGTCACTCACAGGAGGGGCACGAGAATATGCAGGTTAATCATATCCTGCCACGCTGAGATTCCCTTTGCATAAGACTGCGTGTTCATAAATAGAGATTTAAGATTTCACACTCTCTCAACCATGGATGACTCTGGCGGGTGTTACACTTACTGGGTGTTGCTCATGTCGAGGTCTTGTTGCTGCAAACAGACGTCCAAGCTGAATGACCCCAAGTGTGATATGTGATTTCACCACTGTAGAGAGCTGGCTCCTACCACACCTACAGGAAATACAAAAAAGTACAAAGTAATACCAACAGAAAAAAAAAACACATCAGGCAGTAAATCGCGGGAAACTCCATTGGCTGAGAAAGATAGAGAGATATGATTGGCAGCTTCAGAAACAGCAACAAATAGATCTTGTAAGAAGATTTTTTTTGCCAACTGCTATTTTCAAGGTCAAAAATAAACATTTACTCTCAATATCATGAAACATCTATATGCAGTTGAGCAATTCAAATGCATCCAGGATTATCAATGAATAATCAGTGCTTATGTTTTTTTTTTTTCCTGAAGACTGTCTGACTTAACTCCAGCTTTAGCTACGCTCTGTTTAACTATTTTCCTGGGGAGCACTAAACTGTAATGGATTTTAAATCTCCTCCAATATACGCTCCACCCTGTGAATCAGGGGGCTGAGGAACATCACACCTCTTGCATAGCAAGTGCAGCAGGATGCTAGCTCTTTGTGCCACGGGATAGAGAGCCATTGATGTCCAAGTCGGTTCAGTGGGAGCCCTTTCCAGCTGCTTAACAGACATGTCATGACCAAACAGGAAAGCCTCCCAACGTAGCTTCAAAATGAAATCTCCACTAAGGCCAATTGAAAAATCAGCTGATGACAAGAGAAATAAATGCAGCTTCAATAATTTAGACAGTATTTCTTGGAATGTGGGGTACTGACAAAGAGGAATTGCAAAAAAAAAAAAACCCAAACCTTTGGACATTCAGAGGTGAGGAGTCAGCACTCGCAGCCACGGGAGAGTAATGTAGTGAAGCACAGCAGATTAAATGCTACTCAGGATAAATCAGCACAGGTCATTCAAGGGCTGACAGTGATACGGTGTCACTGCAGCACCCCGAAAATTTGCATCTTTAGCATTATACTCTGGAAAACAGTAAACAGTTGATGCGGCCATAAGATGTGCACCAACACCAAAACACTTTTCAGGAAAACCAAGTGCGATCAAAGATGTGTGCAGCTCTCTCTGCAGATTCTACACTACACAGCAAAGTATTTCTGGACTTTGGTAAATCCTAGTATCAGGGATATGGAATTTCACAATCAGCATCTTGAGTCGCTCCCCCTTATTACTATAAGTACAGCCTACAGTGAGTGCTTCATCAGCAGAGGTGGTTCTGCACAAACACAGCAAATTTATACTATTTCATCTCATGAACATTTGTGTTGCCGTTTCTGTGCAGGCTTTGTGCATTCGATGTGATCAGGATGCATTTGCAATCATTTCCTCAGGTAACACAAACAGTTATGATGTTTGGTGTATGCTGTTTAGAGGCCATGCAGCCTCATTCAGCACAAATATACCAATCAAACACTCCCTCGAAAAGACACACTAACCTCTTGCGTTGTCTTGCTCTACATTGTCTAAAGTGTGGTCGTGACTCCTTTGCCCTCGCAGTGATGATGATGATGATGGTAATATCTCCCTCCTCGCCGCTGCTGCTGATGGTGATGATCGGTGTGAGGAAAGCTCGGATCTTGCTGTGTGTAGGCTGCGATTACCCTGAAATCCGCGTTGGCCAAGCACCCGTATCGCCTCTCGGAGGATAGCGCACGACGAAAACACCTCCTCCGGACTGGAAGCAGCATCCTTCAGCGGAGACGACGAGAGGGGCTGTCACTGAATCAGGCGGAGAACGACATCTTCGGAGGGAGGCATAATGTGCTTGCAGGGCTTCCCCCACAATCACATCAGGGACTCCATGTGCCCGATAAGAAAGCGAAGAAGAAGCAGAGGTTCACGACCGGGAGCTGTCCAGGTGCTGAAAACGGGGATTCCAGCGGTTTACAGATGTGTGACGAGCTGCGCTGTCAACGCAGAGGGATGAGACAAAAAGACACACACAGACAGAGAATAATGTCACATAAGGCATATATGTAGTCCGTGTTCCTGTGAAGGCATCGGAGCCTGCAGACGTCCCTGTTTCTGTGCCACCCTGGAAGCGTCGACGTACAAAAACACTCTCGCTTCACTTCACCTCTTGAGCTCCAGAGCTCCTCGCGATAACAACCCACCCGCACGAAAAAATAAAAAAATAAAAGACATTTCACCAGACTAATATTCACAGAGACTTAAAGTGTTTCTGTGGCGAGTTTAATGATGTTTATTAGGCCCAGAGGAGACCTGATGAGACGTTTGTGTTGTATCCTAATATAAAGAGAAAGAATAAAGCCCATGAAACACAGAAATGCAGCATTTTTAAATGGGATTTAAAGCTATTGCTAGTAGTTTTGTAAATAATCAATAAATAAGTGGCTAATTCTTTCCACAAAGTAAAAAGTTAGCAGTTCATCAATACATGCTCATGAAGTCTTCACTTTCAGTAGAGTAAGCCTTCAAGGCTACCTTTAGAAATGTTCACTGATACTTTCAGATTTTTTTCTAAATCTGTCTTTAGGTACCCACACTGTAAAAAATAATTCACCTAATTAAATGCATTGGTTGCAAGATAAAAATAAATATTCCGTTTTTCAAATTAGATAGTTTTTAAGATGCGACCATTCTTTTGAGTTGTGTTGACATATTTGTTAGTAATTACCTCAACTCATTACTGTGACGAATTTAAACAGAAAATTGTAATTAAAGTTGCAAAGCTGGTTTGATAACTTGATTTCAAGATTCATAGGCCTTAAAAACTCTATGTTCATGCCACCAATTATTAAGCAATGGATAATTTCAAAAACTATTGATTGTAGATGAAAGACTAATTCTCCGAACTCTGTTTTGTTTGTTGGTTGAATTTTATTAGAAGTTATCATAACTCAAAAAGATTGATGAAAACTGTGATGTTAAATTTTGTTGTTGTTGAGCCTAAATATGTATTTTTAGAGTGTACTATATATGTGCAGCTAAACAGGTTCTGCTCGCTGTAATCATTCCTCATGTTCATGCTAGACAGCAAGAGATTCTTCACTAATGAGCTTCCAAAGTGAAATTAACTCAGTGTACATTTCAAATGTAAGCAAAGTCAGTAAGAGACCTCCACAGTCTGATCTAATCAAATAATATGCATACTTCCAATGCCATTTTTACAATCATTTGTTTCCCCACACTGTCCATCCTTCCTGGGCTAGGGATCACAACAGAATTTTTTATTTTTTATTTTTTGGAAGAAGACAATCGCTACAGTGGATACTCATACTTCCAGTTGAAACCTCATATTAGGTTCAGATAAGGTTTGAAATATACTAATGCACATAAAGAGGACTGTGGATTTTGTTTCATCATTTGCACTGGATCGTGGTTCTTTATTAGAAAGGGCTTTTTATAATGGGCAGTATGAACAGGAGTAATTAAAGCAAGTCAACCCTATTTAGGAGTACACTGAACACAAATTTAAATGCAGGTCTTTTCTGCCTTGGAGAAAAAAAAATCTATGTTATATTTTCCATGTAGAAAATGTTTAAAGTTAAAAAAGTTTTGAGCTCTTCCACTGCTGTCTGGTGAGGCTTTAAAGCACAATGATTGAATAGTCTGACCAGAACACAGACACTCCTTTGACCAGTGACTATAAAAGGCCCCTTAAAATGCAGCTTTACTCAAATGACACGATGCCACAGATGATAAGAGAAAGACGACGATGTGTTATTGCCCTGCTGGATGCTGTATGTCAGTTAGGGCTGTGGCCAGACACTTGAATGCCCACATTTCCATCATTTGTTATTTCAGACAACATGATCCAGTCCACATAAATGTCCACCAACTTCACCGAGCCCTTAAGGAAGAGTGGGGCAACATAGACAATCGCATTAAAGCTGTGTGAAGCATTTTTGACTTGTGATTTCTGGTCTATGACTCCACTTTTCATCTGCACATTACCGTGTCCAATATAATGCCTCCTTTGTTGTTTCATGCCCACCGTTGTAGAAATTACGTGTGCTGGAGCAACAAATATTTATAACCCTATGTTAGAAAAAATGGACAGAATTTATTTAAATATTACATGCTGCATTTATATTTTTGTTAAGAATACATGTGGGCATCTGACTATTGTCTTTGGATAGACTTGAATCTATGCTTTAATGCACATGTAATAAAGGGTTTATAGTAAATCTGCAGTTGTAAATGTTATTGGAACAATAAGCAGATTTTGGCCCAGATTTTGAGCGATAAAGTATCATCATTAGTTAAAGGATTTTTCACAACCTGGCAACCCATAACTTGCTGAAAACTTATCATCTATCTATAAAGTGTTATGAAATGATGTGTTACCATTAATAACATCATTAGTTATGTGTTACACAGCCTTTAATAATGGTGACCTATTAGAAATATTTAGCCCAATGAAATATATCAATGGTAGGCCTATGCGGAGAAGCTACCTGAAGTCTACTCTTAAAAAACATTAAGCTGAGCCGAAATATCATTAAAATCCATTCAACATCTCCACAGTGAGTGATTGTGGCCCGTGTAAACTGAGGAACCCCAGCCATTACATACCTCAGAAGACAATTTCTTATTACAAAAGCAGTAAACAATTAAAAATGGCTGCTTGATGAGTCAACTAACGGTTCAGAGCACAGAGGAGTAATTATCTGTCGGAAGGAAGTGCTGCAATGTTTTCTTCGACTATAAAAAGTTCCCACGATTCCATTCATGCCTTCTTTGCATACCAGTCATTCAGTTGTTTCTTAGCTATTGTGCATGCAGAGCTCACATGCACAGTAGGTGCTTTCCTCACCCATCCTGTGCCTGATGTCATGATCCAACTATAACTCCAAGAACAAACACAGAATTTTTCTGTATTTTATAATCACATAGACGTCAACTTATAAATGTGACTTTTTGGAGATTTTTTAAACCTCTGATATCCCACTGTGATTTACTCATACACCAGCAAATGACGTTTACGACACACACTAACAAATTACCTGAAATCAGTGGGTAGTATCCTGACATTTAACTTGCCATTTACAATGTGGACAAACTGCAATCACAACATTTTTTAGTCCAAGGGAGGAACACGCCTACATGACAGCGTCCTCAGAGATCCTAGCGTCAGTGTGACTTACCTTGAGAACCTGTGCCAACCATCAAAAGCAAGGATTTCACGAGCTGGTAAGAACAGATTTTTTAATATATTCAGAGCGAGGGGGTGATATACATATTTCACTCACTGTTTAATGTCAGTTTATGCACCTTTCAGTTGAAGAAAATGTACTTATGTGTAGATTTACTTTCATTACTGGCATCTGGAAGTTCCCTGATGGTGAGAGATTACTCAAAAATACTTCTTGTGTTCGTAGAGACGGGAAGACTAAAGATTACAAATGATGGCTGGTAAATATAAAAAAATAATCATCAGAAGAAGCAACCAATAATTTGAAAAAGTGAGAGTTCAGCTCTGGTACAGCTATCGTTCCTTAAATGTCATTATGTCTCTGTAGATCATGGAGAACTCTGTGATGAGAAGGAAGCTGCCTACTGCATGAATGGAGGGATATGCTATAAAATATCTTCCATGGATTCACTTTCCTGTGTGTAAGTTTTACAAAAAAAACAATGTTTAACTCTGTTCGAGAACAGAATGTGTCTTCAGGGAAGTTTCACTTTAAAACAGAAATATATGGGCACTTCTCAAATTTCCCTTATTCTTTTATGTCATACTGCCTCACTTCAGGTGCAGTGAGAGCTACAGAGGCAGCAGATGTGAGCACTTCCAGCTCTTTAGCTCTTCCCCGAATGCAAAGGAGGCAGGGTTAATTGCAGCCGTGGTCATTGTTGCCCTCCTCATCTTGGCGATGCTGGCTGTTGTTATCTACTACGTACGCAAGTAAGTACTTTTTGAATTTAGCATTGCCAGTGTTCCCAAGGCAACTTAAAAATAGTGTTAGGATGTGTTAGTTTGTGTTTTACATCTCATACAGTTACAGCCAGAATCTACTCTTTTAAAGCTAATAATCACTACTTGTGTCCTCACACAGAATGCTGAAAGCCAGGAAACAGAGCCAACAGAACAACCACCAAGAGTACTGGAGAGTAAAATCAAGAGTATGAACTTTCCTTTTCTTTTTAATGTACATTTGTTTACTCTTTTGTTTTTGTTGTGTCAGATGGGATGATAAAATTATTCTAAGTGTCAATTGTCTCGTTGAATGTTGACCGTTGTGGATCTGACTATGTAAGACCAACAGACAGAAAAAAAACTGCTGCCTTGACCTCAAAAGTCAAGGTAAAGAGCTGATAGCTGATTAATCCTCTCATGAGATGTCTAGATTCCACGCTGATCGCTCCAGAAAAGTGTAGTTCATTAACACAAACACAAACAGGGTGTGAAACAAGTGTGAGTGGGCGAGAATTGAATCACACCTTGTGGAGTAGCTTTTTTTTTTCTTTATCTTTGAAACACAGCTATGAAGTTGGCTTTGTTGCTACTGGAGTTAAATTACATTTCAATCTATGTGCTGTGTCTGAAATATATTTACAAAGTGTAGTTGAACCATGTAAACAAATATATGGAATGATCTGAATGTGTGATTTCTGGTTTTAGACTAAACATCCACACCAACATTGGTATATTTATGAGATCCTGACTGGCTTGCTAAATCCAACCATCAACATTTGTTTCCTAACCTCAACTTTGAACCTGTTCTTAACTTAATCCTAAATCCAATTCTGACCCTGCACCATAATTGCCCCTTGAGGTCATACCAACTGGTCAGGATGATCTCACTTTTCAACAATGTCATCACTCTGCAGATTTTAAAACTGAATTGTTGTTCTCACATATCTGAACATGTTAGAACACACTCACACAGCAAGCTTAGTGATGGAGTGTGTGTAGGAGTCTGTATAATTAGCTTATCCCAAGCCATTCATCAGCTCCCTTAAATCTAAAAACAGGGGCACAGGAGATCCCAGGGGTCGCATAATGAGACTGGTGCCATCAAATTTGCTTCAATTCAGTGAGCTGAGGAGAGAATTCAAACTTGTTGGGCTGCATTTTCAGTAGTTTGTTGGTCTTCCAGTGTTCCCCCACACTTCCTAACAATCAACTGTGGAGGGGGAAACTAAAGTTAGACAGCCGAGTTACTCTTTAAAACTCTCATCAGCATTAATGATGGGCTACAAACTCATTCAGACAAGAAAAGTCTGGATTAAACTCAAGGTGGAAGTCAGTTTGAAACACTGTCATAGGATATGTTATCTCTGATGTCAGCTCAGCCTTGAGTACATTGTGAAAGTTTCATATGATATTTTGCTTCTGGTTATTGACAGCAGTAGGTCAACACACATTTTTTTTTTCCCCCTAACCATGTCATGATGCTATGAGGAAAAATCTGGGCTTTTTAGGTAATAACATGTAGAAAATTTGAAGTTACACCATGTTTATTTTATCTATTTTGTATGAAATTTTTTTTTTTTTTCAAATTCATAAATGTGTATATAAATAGTAGTGGATTAGTGTGTTAGCTTTTTGAGAAATGCACTACTTTCTCTATAAAACTTACAAATCGAATTTGTTGGTGTCAGAAAGTCAGTAAACTGCTGCCCTCTAGTGGCATGATGGCTTCCCTACCTCGTGTTGAAATCAATATAAAATACATGAGAATCATTTATTTCATTTCCAAAAAAATTTACTCCACACAATTTTAAAAGCTGTATCAAAATTACACAAGATCACGACATTCATCTGAAATGCTTCTCATTAAAATGTAAACTGGCACATCTCTGTAAACACCTTACTCTCTCACACTTCTGGCTTTGTCAAACTCATGAGCAATTTTCAATGCCGTGCTGTTGAGTCCCACAGACTGCATGTTCACGATGATGGTGACCACTACTCCTCGTGGAAGGACGGGGGGCTGTGCTTGGTTTGTGTCCTCACCGGGCAGCACCAGAAGGACGCTGCTGGCCCCCACAGCGCCCCCTGTGTGCGACACGTAGTGCCTGCGCTTCCTGCACTCTCCGCATTTTTGCAGTCTCTCCACTACCAGCCAGGCTTGGGCGTACAGTCCATCCTTATCCCAGCTGGCTTCTGTCTTGTCAACTGGTGCCCACAGTTCAATGGCTGTTTGGGGCTTGAGGAAGCCAGGCAGTAAGCCCTCAGCATCCTTCAGGCTGGCCACCTGGTAGCTGTAGAGCAGAGCGTTACCGAAACGCAGCAGGTCTCCCACAGTGGAAAGGAAGCCGCCTCCTGCCCACTTATAGGAGTTGTCTACATAGGGGCAGTTCACAACACGTCCTCTCTTGTTGTGATGATAAAATCTGTGGAGGAGCATCAACAGGGAATATGAGCTCACGACCGGATTTTAGCATGCTGAACATAAGCCATCAAAACAAGCTCAAAGGAAAAAACATTTACAAGCTGCTACTTTGATGATACCGATACATCTGGGTCAATATATAATTGCGGGATTTTTTTGTAACATAGTTGACATTTTTTGCTGTTTTCAGGCCTAAAATCAGCATGGCCGCCTAAAACCAAACACCACAGTCATTTTTTATTAATAAGTGATTGTTTCCATAATAAATAATTATGGAATTTGTAAAGACATGATCATAATGGACATAAAAAAATACATATTTTAAATTTTAATAAAAATGTATGCAAAAACTATCCCATGGACTTCAAAAGTCCCTCAGTTATATATTGACCCATCTACTCTGGGATTAACTGTGGCTTGTTATAGAAATTTGGACATAACTTGGCACTAGTGATTGTACGCTACCTGGCACGGTGGTAAATAATAGGCTCATTCTCTTCGGGCACTGTATTGAGCATCCCCAACTCACAAAACATGTCCATCATAACATCCAGGAAGCGCTGGTTAGCAGCTCGCTCCATAACAGCACTGAGCAGGGTGAAGGCGTGAGTGGAGTACAGGAAAGTTGTGCCTGCATGTAGGAAAAAACGTGAATCTGACTCATGAAGTCATGATCAGTGAAACTGTGTAATATTTGAATGGTTCACTAAGATAACACGTATGTGCTTTACCAGGTTTGAAAATGAGCGGGTCGTCTTTAAAAAGGTCCAAAGCCTGAATGACACTTTCAAAGTTGTCCTTCAAGTAGTACTCTTCATGCTCAAACTCTTTCTTCTTCTGAGCCTGACTTGCATCTTTGCCTTTGTTGTTCTGAGCTGTTGTGGTTTTATCTTTGTTTTCTGATGAGCTCTTCTGATCCCCTTTCTCTTTAACAGGTGGCTTTAAAAGGCGCTTAGCTTTCTCCTTGTCCTCCTTCACTTTGTTTGCATCCTTCTCATAATGCCGTATACCACTTAGGTGGGACAGAATCATACGAGAGGTTATCGTGACCTTAGAAAAACAGAATGCATAAAGTGCATGAGCGCATAAAAATGAACAAGACAGGCCTGCTAAGATGAAAGAACTGTTGCATTAATTTAAATGACTTACATCTTGTCCATCAAATTGTTTCTGGGGAAACTCTGGGACATATGTCTGCACTGGGACGTCAAGATCGAGCTTCCCCTGCTCACACAGTCGTACAGCAGCTGCAGATGTGAGGGGCTTGCTGATGCTGGCAATTCGCATCACTGTTTCTGGGGTACATGGAACACGATTCTCCAAATCGGCATAACCGATCCCTGAATTACATAAAGAATTTTGACGAAGCACATAAACGTGTTGAGTTCTTGTTCCTTGAGGAATACGTTAAAGATTCCAGATAAGTCATATCAACATATTTCAATACAAGGATTCCAAAACTGTTCAGCTCCTAATACCCCCCAAAAATACCAGGCCCCTGGGCCTATTCAAAGACGAGTCTAACAACAACAAACAGCCTAACAACCATGATATTATTCGATAACATTTTAGGATATATTATATGTATTAATATGTAGGAGCAGCAGACTCACAGGTGATGTCTGTTTGTGTGTAACAAACAGCATTTAACTACTATTTTTATCTGTTGTAACAAATGTGACTTAAATATGTTATTTGTGGGACATTTCAGTAAACGAAAGAGACCCAAGGAAACTGATTCTCTTTTTTTAAAAAATCCCTGAATCTAATTTGTGTTTTAAATGATACATTCTGTACAAGACTGTTATGGTCAAGAAGTAAAACTGTCAGTGCTCTCCAGTGGACAAACTATTGTATGTAATGAAAACACGCTTCTAAATGACATCATTGCATTACTGTACTGCAACTTTTTTTTGTTTTCTGCTGGCCTGCACATCACTACAGATATATACTCTCATATTAGTGATTAGATTTAATAGAACAGTTCCTAGTTGATTCAATCTTGATTTAAACTTGAAATACACTGAGATATGAACCATTTAAGTAAATCTGCAATGATTAAATAATTCAAGAGTTGTCAACTATCAACTTATCTATGTTTTGGATAACTGATTAATCATTGTGAGCATTCTTTTAAAGAATAAAAGTCAAAATTCTCTGAATATATTGGGTGTTCTTTCCACCTCTATGACAGTAAACTGAGTATCTTCAGGTTGTTGACAAAGCATGACATTTGAGGATGTCATCAACATTTAATCAATTATTGTAGAAAACAACTGACAGACTGATTGATAAAGAAAATAATTGTTACTTGCAGCCCCTGTAACAACTGACCATGAACTCATTTCGGTTTGTTCGTTCATGTATGGTAGTAATATTAGTGTTAATTTGGTTCAAAATATCCACACACCTTCATGTCAAAAGTGGCATGACATCAGTAAGCGTCACAAAATTCAGGGCAAACTGAGAATGAAATCTGACATAAAACTGATAAAATTGTCCACTTTTACACAAGCCCTCAAAGACTTTGGGAATATCATACCAGTTGACAATATGAGCATAAAGTTAATATTGTGCCATTTTAGGCTAAAAACTGTGCAGAAGTGATAACATTGGGGGCCATATTGCTCCAGTATTTGCCCTGGTAGAACAATTTATGTCACATTTTAACACTGGGCACATGTTAAGTTCTCTCGTGGGTGAACTGTCGTAAAACTGAAGTTGTCATGTTGGAAAAAATGCAACTAGCCACATCTTTATTGGACATGACAGTCACCAACCTTCACACCAGACCTGAGCTCCATCCACTGAGACCCCAACAACCAGCCCAGGAGCCCCGACCTCAGCCTGACAACACACAGACACACCGAGGTGACGCAGGTGGCAATAAAGTTACATGGCAGATAGAAGTTAAAGGAGATATGGAAGCTGGTGAATCAGCAACAGCTCCCAGGCCTACCTCTGTGCCTACCTTTATCCGCTCCACAAGGTCTCTGCTAACTTTTATGGCTCCGCTGTATCGATCGCTCCTCTCTGCTTTGCTAACTTTATCAGCACAGGAGCTGTTGGCACTATCAGAGCTGTATTTCAGTCCGGCGGCTAAAACAAGCCCCACACCGGCGCCACATATCCAAATCGTGTACTTTGACCGGTGTTTGTAAAAACCCGAACCTCCAACAAACCGACGTTTCTGCACAAAAACACCGTTCCACTGCTGCTGCCTGGTTCGAGCTCCGGTCAGCAAAGGAGACTCCCGCAATGTCAGAAAGGTGCATTTAGTGCAAAAACGGTGAGACAGAAACAACCGTGACATCGTTAGAAATTCTGCCGCTTTTGTTGTCGACAACTGGTAGTGACGGTCCTGTGATACCCGAGGCTTCGACACATGCGCTGTAGCTCATGAAGCAAACGTATCGAGCCACTGTGCCGAGTCGTGGTTTGGTCACGTGACTCGTGACGTTTGAATCACTTCAGTGACGTTTGAAGCACTCAACTGCTTCGAATCACCTGATTGGTTCGGTTTGTTATGTGAATCACTCAGCGGGATCGAGTGTTCCGGGATAGGAGATCCCTAGTGTTGTTCATTAGGGTCCGAGCACCACGAAGTGGTGCGAGGAACCTATTGAAACCCTAGGAATTATTAGGGTCCGAGCACCAAAGGTGCGAAGACCCTATTGGAATGCTAGGGTTTCTTCTTATTATTTTTCACTCTTTTCCCGTCTTTTGAATTGCCTTTTTGGCGGCCTTATCATACCCCAAAATGCGTGAAACTTGGCATGCTCATCAGGACTGGCGAAAAATTTGATATTTTGTGGGAGTTGCGCATGTGTGTGGCAAAATAGCTCCATAGCGCCCCCTACAAAGTTGCAAAAAGTGGTCATTAGGCCAACTGGCAGAGTATTTAATCTACAGCTACAAAACTTTGGATGCATATTCAGGCCATCAGGACACACGAAAAAGTCAATCACGGCCACGCCCTAAACCCAACAGGAAGTCGGCCATCTTAAATTAGCTGTAAATTTTTTGAGATTAATAACTCAGCGGGGGTAAGTCCGAGAGACGTCAAATTTGGCCAGTAAATGCAACTCTGCCTCGTGATGAAAAGTTATCAAAATGCTCCGCAAAAGTCAAAGGGCGTGGCCATAGCGATCCTTCGCCATGAAACAGGAAGTGGTGTCTAACTCTCTTGTACATTCACAGTCATAGCGCCACCTTGTGGTAGCAGGAAATTGACATTTTTTACACTTTGATGTACTATTCTTAGCACGTTGATCAGATTCACCTCAAATGTGGTGACATAAGCCAGAACACATTGATGATGATTCCCAGAGAAAATGGTGACTCGTCGTCAAGGGGCGTGTCTGTGGCGGCGCGGCGAATTTCGATTTCTCGCCATGAAAATTGAATTATTAATATCTCAGCTGGAAATGATGCAATCCAGACCAAACTTGATGTGATGGACACCAGTCCGATTCTGAACACATCCACATTCATAAATTTAGAAATACTCATAGCGCCACCTATTGGCAACAGGAAGAAATTGTCATTACATTTGCACCTACCATTGCCTGAAACTTTGTCAAATCATCTTGAAAATTGGTCAGCTCAGTGATCACGCCTAGACGATGCCACAGTGTGAAGATTTTGACGATTCATAAAACGCTGTTGCCGTGGCAACGCATCGTTGCCGTAATAAACAAAGTACTTTTTGACAGGTTAAAAATGCTCAAATGCTCGCCAAAATTACCACACATATCTGGACCGGCAACCCATTTCATATTTTAGGGAAAGTGCACATGTGTGTTGCAAAATGGCTCCATAGCGCCACCTGGAAAATTTCAAACAGTTACTACAGCCAGTACGTGTCACCTAGAATTATGAAATTTGATACACATATGTAACTCGTCAAGACACACAAAAATGTAATTGACACCCATGCCCAAAATCCAACAGGAAGTCAGCCATTTTGAATTATATGTCATATGTTTTGACGATTTTGGGTCATTTTTAGACATTTTCAAAAGCTATAAACTCAAACAGGGTAACACTGAGAGAGATGAAATTCGGCCAGGATGTACTACACACATGGGTGATCAAAAGTTATCAAAATGCTCCGCAAAAGTCTGAGGGCGTGGCCATGGCGGCCTCCTGAACTTTGATGCTTTGCCATGAAACATCAACTGCTGTGTAACTACCTTAAACATGCTCCAATCTGCTCAATCATTTTTGCAGCAGTGAGTTTTACAGGGTTAAGAGCAACCAGTCAAAGGTTATTACTGAGGATTTTAAACAAAAACATTCAGGCAAACAGTTAACATCATAGGGTGCCTGACATGTTTGTTTTTTTTCCGGGTCGATACAGATTTTTTTTGTAATCAAGGAGATCAATAACCAAGATTTGGAATCACTACACATTTGCAGAAAAAAATAAAGTTTTTGAACAGCACATAAAGTTAAGTTAAAATTAAAATAATCACGAGTTGCAGCCTTTGCTTATTTATGTTTTACATGCTGAAGTTGTCCTTCAGTGTTTCACTGATCAGATTGTGCTGTGGGCAGGAACAAGATCAGAGGGAGGCAGCTGCAGCAGACCCAAAGTAGTTTCACATTCATTTATCTGATCAGATTTCAGGGGGCTTTTTTTTTTAAGAAATGGGACCAATAATTGAAAACATGCTAAATATCAGATGGGATCATTGGTGTCACAGGACATCTGCAGACACAGGTCAAAGATTACAAGGAGTTTATTTAACGAATGAAACTAAAACCAACACAGAAAGGATAACTAAACCAAGGTGAAAACAAAAAGGGGAAACCAGACTAATTGTAGGAGAAAGGTTCTGGTTTCAAAGTCTCTGGTCTGGCAGAGAGCGGAAGAATGAAGAACCGGGCCTTCGTGGATTAAGGTGATTGAGAACAGGTGAATCAACCCCCACACCCGTGAGAGAGATGGATGGATGGATGGATGGATAGATAGGTAGGGAGGTAGATGGACCATAGATAGATGGATGGATAGGTAGATTCTGCAGTGGGGAAATTTTCAGTGTGGCAGTAGCAGATAGGAAAAAAAGTAAAAAGAAAAGCAGCACTCAGTGCACAGATATAAATAGATGCTTTCTCCTTAGAGAAGAAATAGAAATGCTTGTAAAAAAAAAAAAAAAAACCTTGTGAAATTGCACATATTGACTTATTTACATTTTATTGCAGTTACTTCATGGGTGATCTGAACTACTGGGAGCAGGCTTGATTGAACACAGTCTGACTGCTGCAGGAAGGAAGGACCTCCTTCAAACATCGTGGGTGAAGCAGTCTGTCCCTGAAGGAGCTGCCGGTGATGGTCCTGTTTCCTGCAGGGGGTGGGAGATGTCCTACATGATAGACAACAGCTTTGTCATCATCCTCCTGTCTAACACCAGCCCAGGACAGAGCTTGCTTTCTTAACCAGTTTCTTTAGTCTCTTCCTGTCTGCAGCCGTGATGCTGCTGCTCCAGCAGACCACTCCATACAGGATGGCTGATACCACCACACAACCATAAAAGGTTCTCAGAATTGCTCCCTGCACCCCGAAGGACCTCAGTTTCTTGAGCAGGTGAAGTCTGTTCTGACCTTTCTTACACCGTGCGTTGGTGTTCTATCTCTAGACATGTTTGAATGTCTTTATCAATAAATGGTCAAACACATGTTGAGTGTCAGCTCAGCTCTTTGTTCCACACATGTATATGTTCCTATGTGATTGGTGTCTTGCAGTCAGAGTGTAAAGAATTGAAGGTGTCAGAGGCTTTCTGTGGTGAAGAGGCTGCAGGACATCAGCTGCTCCAACAGGTGACGCCTTTGTTCTTTGGCTCCAACCAGAACCAGCAATAAATCAGCATGAGCTGCAGCTTATCCACCTCATAGAGTGTATAATAAAGAAACCAAGAGGTTTTAGTTGATAGCTGTCTCTAGTGAATGACCAGCAGTGTCTTGTTCAGGTTGTGGGGAGAAGTAAAAACCTTACAGCACCTGGTATTCCCAGGTAGTCTCCCATCCAAATACTAACCAGGCCCAATCCTGCTTAGCTTTGCAGATCAGATGAGATTGGGTGTATTCAGTCTCAGAAATAGACCTACAATGTAAGTTCTGTACCTCACATGATTCAAATCTCCACTCACACTTTTTATTTGTCCTTTGATTGCTCCAGTACTGATTGATGCCATCATTTAAGCCAATTTACAACAACACCTTGTAGGAAATGTGGTGCAAAGGTAAGTTCTGTGCATCACATGTTGAAGGTCCATGGTTCAAATCCCCACTCACACTTTTTATGTGTCCTTTGGATGCTCCAGTACTAATTGCTAGCATCATTTAAGCAAAGTTAGAGCAACATCTTGTAGGACAGGTGGTGTAGAGGTAAATTTTTTGCTTGGCATGTTGAAGGTCCCCGGTTGAAATCCACCTTAGTACCTTTATTATCTTCACTTCCTTAATAGTTTTGTGTACCATCATTTACGAAAACTAACAGTTACAAGCAGTAGGAAGGATAGCGCAGTGGTAAGTTATCTGCCTCTCATACAGGAGGTTTTTGGTTCGAATCCAGCCCAGGGCTCTTTTGACACTTTTTAAGATAAGATAAAGATAAGATAAAGTTCTTTATTTCTCCCCACTTCAGGGGAAATTTACAGTGTTACAGCAGCTTTATTTACAATATATACATACTTTGGCTGTATGACAACTTCTTTCAACCATCATTATAAGAAAGTCCATGAAGGACCTTGTGTGAAAGATAGCTCACACATAGGTTGTGTGTCTGTCATGTGGAGGGTCACGGTTCGAATCCCCACTGGGAACCTTGCGGAGGATGATAGTGGAGTGGAAAGGTTGTGGTCTGTGGTGTGGAGTGTCAGTGGATTGGAGTTGAAGGGTGGTTTCCAGCAAAACCAAGAAGTTGCCCGAAAAAGGTAAAGAGCGTAAAGAGCGTAAAGAGCGTAAAGAGCGTAAAGAGCGTAAAGAGCGTAAAGAGCGTAAAGAGCGTAAAGAGCGTAAAGAGCGTAAAGAGCGTAAAGAGCGTAAAGAGCGTAAAGAGCGTAAAGAGCGTAAAGAGCGTAAAGAGCGTAAAGAGCGTAAAGAGCGTAAAGAGCGTAAAGAGCGTAAAGAGCGTAAAGAGCGTAAAGAGCGTAAAGAGCGTAAAGAGCGTAAAGAGCGTAAAGAGCGTAAAGAGCGTTTTTATTATTAATTCTTATTCTTAACTGTCTTTCAAGAAGATTTTTGGCGAATTTTGCCCAAATGTGAAAAAAAAGCTTGAGCAGAGTGGGGGATTGAACCTGCACTCTCCAGGTTCCAAACCACCATCACTACCTCTGGACTACCGGTCCTACATACCCAAATACAGGCTTTTCTTCTATTCGTCAAGGCGGTGACATCAACACTGAAAGAAAAAAAAACAATCCACAAAATCAAAAAAAGAACATGATCTACCTACAACTTTTAAAGAACACGCTAAAAAACACAATACTAAAAAGTCACACTCTTCTCCTCATCACTCATTTTTACATTTTAACACAATTTCAAAGCCACACAAATCACATTCTTCATGTCAAATCACTTCTCTTCACTACAAATCGGAGAGAACAGCAAACAAATAAAATACAACTTATGGCTTAAATATCTTCAAAATCTCTTTGCTATTCCTCTACATTCAAATTCCTCAACACCACTCAACAATCACCTGCAGGATCTCTTACTTCTTTCTTAGCTCTGACAAAACATCTTCAAGACTCTGAGAAGACAACTCATTTTCAACACATTTGCTGCTTCGTCTAAGTGTCCACACACATCTCCAGTCATCCACAGGCCTCACCACTGATCAGCTGCACAAACTTACATGTTAAACTTCTCCAAAGATAAAATACAGGCCCTTCTGTCTGATCACAACTTTTACTGGTGGCTCATATTTCAAGTTCATTTCCTTGCAAAGTCTTTATTTTGGATTAAAGTGGGATCTGTGACCAGGCAGATCACTTGTTTATTCTTAGCATTTGGATTTCACTGACATTCCTGTCATGTAGAAAAATAGAAATATCTTTGCATTGATTCAGCTAAACTAACTGCAGATACTGAGAGGCGTAAAGTTCAACAAATGCTGTTTTTATTTACTTCACTGGTGACATCAGTAGATGCTTGCAGTGAAACCACCACTGCAAATATTTATGCATTAAAGTATCACAACTGAAAACTCCCTACAAACGTCCACTTCTAACACCACAAACATTGTCCAGAGGAAATGATATTAGCTGAACATAAAAACATGTAAAACAGCTCTGATGCTTTCATCCTGAGCTCCACTCAAACATTTCACTGTGCAGCAGCTCAGCAGTTTGTTTAAGAAAAGCATTTAGGTTCAATCTGTGAAGCCCAAAACCCACCAGCTTTGAAAAATGACACCATTTACCAGAGTCACAAACTGTAAAAACAGAAGGAATTGTTGGATTTTCTATGTGAATGTGTCGCCTCTCTAGTTAACTCACCCGGTTACGTCTCCATCCTGACACTGCTCTGCTGGACCGGAGCTTCTGGACCAGCCGGGTGGACCTTCCTTCACAGATCTTCCCGGTGGGAGTGATTCTGAGTCGGCCTTGGTTGACTGCAAACTCCTTAAAATGGACACATGAGAGGAAATCGTGGACAAATCGATACAACAGCTTGTTCGGTTTGTCCTGTTCTTAAATGGGTAGAAAACTGCTGAGAGCTCTCAGTTCAATTCAATTTTCAATTCAATTTTATTTATATAGCGCCAATTACAGTCAAATTGTCTCGAGACGCTTTACAGAACCCATATGCCTGACCCCCAGAGCAAGCCAAAAGGCGACAGTGGCAAGGAAAACACCCTTTTAACAGGGAAAAAAACCTCGAGCAGAACCCGGCTCTAATGTGGGGGGACCCATCTGCCTGCTGGCCGGGCGGGTTGAGAGGGACAGAAGAGGTAGAAAGGTAGAGATAGAGGGGTAGAGGTAGAGATAGAGGGGTAGAGATAGAGAGGTGGGGGGGTGGGACTCAAGGACCATAAAACACAGCCACACATCTGAAGCATCCAGCATCCAGCTCTGGGACCAGGGACACTCGGAGAAAGGACACAGAAAGAAACAGAGTGAATGTAATGCAATAATGGTATATGTAGTAAATACATAGGTAGTTAGAGAAGGGCTCAGTGCATCAAGAGAGGTTCCCCAGCAGTCTAGGCCTATAGCAGCATAACTAGGGGCAAACTAAAGGGACGTCAAGAGGGGAAGTCAGTTGTGCAAATGAAAACACCAGCATACCCCGTCAGGGTCCCCCAGTCAGCCCTAACTATAAGCTTTGTCGAAAAGGAAGGTTTTAAGCCTGGTCTTAAAAATAGAGAGGGTGTCCGCCTCCCGAACCCAAACTGGGAGCTGGTTCCACAGGAGAGGCGCCTGATAACTGAAGGCTCTGCCTCCCATTCTACTTTTAGAGATTCTAGGAACAACAAGTAAGCCTGCAGTCTGAGAGCGAAGAGTTCTGCTAGGATAATATGGTACTATCAGGTCTTTAAGATATGATGGAGATTGGTTGTTAAGAGCTTTATATGTCAGAAGAAGGATTTTGAATTCTATTCTAGATTTAACAGGAAGCCAATGAAGAGAAACCAATATAGGAGAAATATGATCTCTCTTGCTAACTCCCGTCAGTACTCTGGCTGCAGCATTTTGGATCAGCTGTAGATATTTCAGAGAGCTATTGGGACAACCTGATAATAAGGAATTACAGTAGTCAAGCCTAGAAGTAACAAATGCATGGACTAGTTTTTCTGCATCACTCTGAGACAGGATGTTCCTGATTTTCACAATATTTCTCAGGTGGAAAAAGGAAGTCCTACAGATTTGTTTTATGTGCGAGTTAAAGGACATGTCCTGGTCAAAGATAACACCGAGGTTCCTCACAGTAGTACTGGAGGCCAATGTAATGCCATCCAGAGTAACTATATGCTTTGAAAGCAATTCTCTAAGATGTTTGGGGCCAAATACAATGACTTCAGTCTTGTCTGAATTTAGTAGTAAGAAATTATAGGTCATCCAGGTCTTTATGTCCTTAAGACAATCTTGCAGTCTAGCTAGCTGATTAGTTTCATTTGGCTTCATAGATAAATACAATTGAGTGTCGTCAGCATAACAATGGAAATTAATACAGTGCTTCCTAATAATGTTGCCTAAGGGAAGCATGTATAATGTGAACAGTATTGGTCCTAAGACAGAACCCTGAGGAACTCCATGATTAACCCTAGTATGCTCAGAAGAGTCATTGTTGACATGCACAAACTGGAACCTGTCTGATAAGTAGGATTTAAACCAGTCCAGTGCTGTCCCTTTAATGCCAATAGAATGTCCTAGTCGCTGTAATAAAAGTTTGTGGTCGATTGTATCGAATGCTGCACTAAGGTCCAATAAAATAAGTATAGAGACCAGTCCATTATCTGACGCTATGAGAAGGTCATTAGTAACTTTCACCAGAGCTGTTTCTGTGCTATGATGCACTCTGAAGCCTGACTGAAACTCTTCAAACAAGCTATTCCTTTGTAAATGTTCAAATAATTGATTTGCAACTGTTCTTTCCAGAATTTTGGAGAGAAATGGGAGGTTGGAAACTGGTCTATAGTTGGCTAAAACATCTGGATCTAGAGTGGGCTTTTTAAGTAAAGGTTTGATTACAGCAACCTTAAAAGCCTGTGGTACATAACCTGTTACTAGAGAGAGATTAATCAGATCTAACATTGAGGAATCAGCTCTGACAGAGTGTTGCTCTGACTCCATGTGTGACTGAGGCTGGAGTGAACAGAGCTGCTGCTGCTCAGCTGCAGCTTCTTATTAGCACAACAACAGACTACGTCTTCACTACGTCTGTGGGTGTGGAGCTGATAAAGAGGATCTTCACCACTGACCTGAGCTGCTGCCACACGGTGAGACGTCCAACAGAGTCACTGAGCAGCTGATGATGAAGAAGATGAAGGCTTCAGGAGGAGGTGGAGGAGGAGAAGCTGCAGGGCCACATGAGACACTGAAGAGACAAACCAGAAATGATTCACACACTAGACATGAAGAAAAGAAAACATCAGAGAGTGTAAAATACAAGAATGAGTCCTGAACATCACTGGTGATGAAGCTCGAGGCAGAAAAACTCAAACACAAACTGCCTCAACAACAAGTTCATTTCTATGGTCAAACTGAGAGCAAGAATTCCTGGAATATTTAGTAAATCTAAACTGTATTTCTGAAATTTAATCCAGACAGGAGAAATATTGTGCATTTTAATATTCGTGTGTGCTGTCCCGATAAGCGGCTGGTGAAGGACTTTCTAAGTCTTATTGCCTCTTTTAATGTGGTTCAGTGTGTGTCGGGTCCCACACATGAACACGGACACACGTTAGACCTGGTTCTGTCTTATGGATTGTCTGTGTCGAATATTGAGATCGGTGATAACGTATTCTCTGATCATAAGCCTGTGATTTTTAATGTCAGCTTTCCGTGTGCTGGTCTTAAATCCAGCGCTCCTGCTCGGTACTGTCGGGTTTTTGAACTCTCTCTCTGCCGGTCGCTTCTCCACTGCTTTTAATCAGCTCTGCGTCCCCTCTCGTTTTTAAACATTTAATTTTTTAATTAAATGTTTTGTCTTTTTAAAGGTTTAATAATCTAATTAAATGTTTTGCATTTTTTTAAATGTTTAATATTCTTGTTTAATTTTATTTTTTAAATGTTTAATTATGGAAAATATTTTATCTGTAATTTTTAATATTTGTATTTTAAAAATTTTCTTTAATTTCATAATGACATGTATTGTATGTTGTTGAATTATCTAATTCAATATTTTGTCTGTTTAATAGAGTTAAACATTAAATACAATTAAATTATATGTACATATACCACCTTTTAATGTTTAGTTTTCTTTTTAAATGCTTCATTGTATTTTCTCTTTAATTCCTATTTGAAGTTTTATTGTCTTTATGATGTAATTTTCTAATTAAACATTTAATTTTTTAATAAAATGTTTCGTCTTTTTAAGGGTTTAATAATCTGATTAAATGTTTTGCATTTTTACAAATGTTTAACATTCTTCTTGTTTAATTGTATTTTTTAAATGTTTAATGATGGAAAATACTTTATCTGTAATTTCTAATATTTGTATTTTAAAAATTTTCTTTAATTTCATAATGACATGTATTGTATCGTGTTGAATGATCTCATTCCATATTTTGTCTGTTTAATATAATTTAATGTAATTTAATGTTTAACTCTATTAAACAGACAAAATATGGAATGAGATAATTCAACACGATACAATACATGTCATTATGAAATTAAACAAAATTTTTAAAATACAAATATTAGAAATTACAGATAAAGTATTTTCCATCATTAAACATTTAAAAAATACAATTAAACAAGAAGAATGTTAAACATTTGTAAAAATGCAAAACATTTAATCAGATTATTAAACCCTTAAAAAGACGAAACATGGGTGCCCATATAGCTCAACGGGTTAAGCGGGTGACCCATGTACAGAAGCTGGTCCCCGACGCAGCGTCCCGGGTTCGAGTCACGCTAGTGGCCCTTTGCTGCAAGTCTTCCCCCGACTCTTCTCCCCCGTTTCCTGTCTGTCTCTCACTACACCTATCCAATAAAAAAACAAAACATTCATGTTTTATTAGAAAATTATATCTTAAAGACAATAAAAGTTCAAATAGGAATTACACTGAAAATACAATGAAATATTTAAAAAGAAAATTAAACATTAAAAGGTGGTAAAACATTTAAAAAGAAAAACCTTAAAGATTTAATCGAAACATTAACAGACTGTCTGAAGGTTCAAACTAACAGAGAACTACTCAAGAACTTTTAAGATTTCAGTCCTCAGACTGTGTGAAGGTTCAAACTAACAGAGAAGTACTCAGGAACTTAGAAGATATCAGTCCTTGGACTGTCTGGAAGTTCAATCTAACAGAGAACTACTGTGGGACTTAGAAAAGTTCAGTCCTCAGACTGTCTGAAGGTTCAAACTAATAGAGAACTACTGTGGGACTTAGAAAATTTCAGCCCTCAGACTATGTGAAAGCTCAGGTCCTGAGGACTCGGGAGGTCTGGAGGCTTTGAAAGTCTTGGAACTGAGGGTTCAACCCTCCAGCACAAAGGCTAAAGTCCAACCTCCTGAGAAAAACGATCGAGTCGAGACTCAAGTTAAAAAAAACTCGAAAATGGCAAAAAAATAGATGATAAATGCGCAAAAAAAAAAAAAAAAAAAGTATCGCGCGCAGATTAGAGGGAACAGTGGTCCCAAAACTGTTGATAAATTATTTCTCAATAAAACCTCATAACCAGTTACATAAGCACACCCTCTTTACTGACCTCTTTACCAATAAACCCCAAGACATACTTTGCCAAAATCCATAATAATCCATAAAATCTTTATTTGCACCAGCCCCATGTGAAAATGACATCAGTCTGTATTTGTAGAGCATCTCATGAATGTAGCAGCACCGTTTAAATGTTTCATAACACAGAATATAAGCAAAGAGTATATAGGGATACAGACAAACATGGGAAATAAGAAACGTGCTCTTCAATAGTTATTGTCATTATTATTACTAGTAATATTATTTTTGTGTCCACTACAACCCATACAATCATCTAGTGTAGTCAAACAGGAATGTGTGCATGGCGAATCAAATCCAAAACAATCCATGAACCAACGACCACGTCTTGATTGCACTTCATATTATTGACCACTAGATGTCCTACTCGAGCACTGTGTTTCATTGAGGCCTCGAGTAATGAACCATGTTTTGAATGAAGTGTCGAAGCTTCAACAAAGCCTCGATCAGCCATCACTAACAACTGGTTGTTGAACTGCTCCTGTAACTTGCTTACTTCCTGTATGCATCATCGAACGAGACCAAGCTAATCACATCATGATTCGGAAAACATCGAGCGAGAGGGACGTTCGGCCTGAAACACTGCAGCTGTGGTTTATGCTAATATCGCCAAAGGTAAAGGGAATCGCTGATAAAATGGTAAATTCCACCCACATTGCTCTTAAACTCATATATGTATTCTGTATAAACCCAGCTGCTGACAACTTACTATAAACCGCAAAAAACATACACTGAACAACAACAAACAGCATACAAGAAGTCCTCTCCTCTGACTTGCATTTGTAGGAGCAACAAATGGGTCAGTATACAATTGAGGGACTTTTGAAGTCCATGGGATATATCTTGCATACATTTTTATTAAAAGTAAAAAAAAAAACCTAATGTTTTTATGTTCATTATGATCATGTCTTTACAAATTCCATAATTATTTATTATGGAAACAATAACTTTTTAATACAAAATGACTGGATATCACTAAAATGTCAGTTAAATAGGTCCGTGTAAATACACGTGTAAATACACATTGCCAATGGCAATTGGATTTTCCGTTCTGAAACGGGTATTGAAAAACAAAAAACGAGTGGTTATTTGATTTTCGTTTTAAAATGTTAAAATTGAAATACAAGGCGTTTTTCCTTTTCATGATCAAAAAGGGATATACGAAATTTTAAAAATGCTTTGATTTTCATTTTATATTTAGAATAACAAAAAAAATAAAATCAGTAAGAGACAGAAACGAAAAAAAGGTCCGTTTTTTCATTTTCTTAGCCAAACGACAAGAAGATTCTCAGAGGGCGGAGCCAGAGAGCAGTGATGAGTCAGACTGACTGAGAGCCAGAGAGCAGCGATTGGTCAGACCATAGATACATATACAAGAGAGCGCGCTAGCGTAGCTAGTGCTCTCCCTGACCTGCGAGAGGCAGCAATGTGCCGCAAGGCATCCAGCCTGCTGGAAATGAAGAAGAAGAAGAAGAAGAAGAAGGAAATGAAGAAGAAGAAGAAGCGTCTCTTGTCTGTGTTTCTCTATGGTCGGAACGTCTGGTAGCATCTCTGGCTGCTGTTGACCTTGTTTTTGGAGTAAAACACGGTAAGAAGATAAATACTTGTAACCAGTGGCGTTGTTTTGTTGTACGTTAAGTCAGCGACTTGTGAAGAGTTGTGTTTTGTCGTGTTTGAGCAGTTGGTCCGGACGTGTTAGCTAGCTAAGCGGCTAAGTTAGCTAGCGGGCTAATTAACACAGGTGGCTAACTTACCGCTGAACACCTGTGTTAGTTGCTGCTGCTGCAGTCCCTCATTATTAGAATAACCTTCTCAACCCGTATTTCTCTGCTGTGTATTTTAGCTTTTAAAAAAATTATTTTACTTTAAGGTTAACTGAAACCCGTTGAGCTGCACTGAAGTTTAACATTCAGCTGGTTTGAATTAAACCGCGCTTAACTTAACATTGCGCAACATTACCTCTCTGAATTGCCATAATTTCATTAAATTCCTTCTCTTCCACTGCTCAAGTTCAATCCATTACATAAAGTGACATTATTAATGAATAAACTAACTACCAGCTATTTTATTTATTTATTACTGCATGTATTTGTAGTAAAACATGAGTTGAAACACCCTACTTTTGGATCTAGAACTGCACAAGCCGTTCATTTTCAGTCACCTGATGAGTTAAACTTACTTTTTATGTGAGGTTGAAGCAGAAAGTTTGAGTTAACAAAGAAAGTTCTTTATAATTTGCAATATCTGTTATCTCTGACTGAGGCTTTAGTTTTTGTTGAGCTGATTTACACATAGAAACTTTGTTCAGGAAAATTTCTCAGTAGCTCAGAGGACAGGCTGCTTTTTACACAACCTTGTAAGAGAATGTCTGTCAATGCTTTCAGCAGAATTTAGAAACACAACACTTCCTAAACAGATATTTTGAGGCTGTGAGGTTAAACGTTTGAGAGTATATCAGTGTGTTTGTTTGTGGTCT
This sequence comes from Amphiprion ocellaris, assembly GCF_022539595.1. NCBI lineage: Eukaryota > Metazoa > Chordata > Actinopteri > Pomacentridae > Amphiprion > Amphiprion ocellaris. The sequence goes on from NC_072768.1 coordinate 11,616,431, forward strand.
TTCTGTTTCTAGGTGGAAGCTGAATTAGTGAGGATGACTCCTGCTCCTGTCATCTCTAAGCTCCTCACACATCTTTACCTGCACATGAGGAAAATCACTCCTGTAGAATGCAGGTATGTTTGTCATTATTATAAAAAGATGTTGCCTGGTGACCTGTCAGAAACCCATCATACAGAGTCAGCCAAAATAATGTTTACACACATCAGGAAAAGAAAAACTTGCATAAATGTTTCAATACCAAATTTATTCAGACATCATGAGATTAATAAAAGTCATCTTTGGCCTCTACAATTACAAGAGATGCTCAAAGTGGTGGCCACTGGCTTCCAGACATTTCTGTTGTGTTGTAGACGTCACTTGTTGATGCTCCATTCATGAGGGTAGCGCCATCTGTTGGGAAAACATCGTACAACAGGACACAGAGTTGTCATAATTTGATCAAACTTAGAAAGAGGTATCTATATGTATAGAAGTACTTATACAAATGAAATATTTATAAAAGTTTTTCTTTTCCTGATGTGTGTGTACATTATTTTGGCTGACTCTGAACTTAATGAGTACAAAACTGTCATTTAATTGTTGCTCTGAAAGCTTCTTTAGTGAAAACCAGCTGATGTTCTGCTTTGAAACAAACTGCTGTTGAGGTCTGTGTTTTTAGGTTTAACCCCACAGTTTCTGAATGAACTGATAGTTGTTTTTTTCCCCTGATCAATGTGGACGCTATAATTGATGGTAACATTTACTGATCATATAATCAGCATGACAGTATAACAGTATAACATTCTGACCACCTGACTAATACTGTGTTGGTCCCTTTATGCTGCTAAAACTCCTCTGACCCAGTGGTTCATCAGAACCTCTGGGGATGTCCTGTGGATTCTGTGGATCCTGTGGGTTGCAGGGTGGGTCCTACCTAGACCAGGCTGATCCTGGACCATCCCACAGATGCTCCATCAGATCTGGATGTGGGGAGTGTGGAACCCAGGTGAACAGCTTAGCTCTGTCGTGTTCCTCGGACCACTCCTGTAGTAGCAGTTCTAGTTTGTTCTGCTGAGGGTGGCAGCGGGCATCAAGGACTGCTGTTGCCATGGAGACTAGGGGGTTGTTTGTCCTGCAGTGTTTAGGTGGTGGTACATGTCAAACATCCACATGAATGTCAAGGTTTCCCAGCAGAACGTTGCATTAAAACAAGATGATGGATGTTGTTCTCTTCAGCTGTCAGTGGTCAGAATGTTGTGGCTGATCGGTGGATCTGTCTGCCTTTACTCTGACATCCAGAGTTATACAAAAGTGTAGTATGTGTGCAGTGCAGAAGAGATTTACTTTATTGTATGCATTTTTATTTTTTTTTTAAAGGGAGAGCATTTTTTATATCCACCTGAAGAAGACCTAATCTTTCCCTTCAAAGGATAGTTAATTATTACTACGGCTTCCATAGTGGTCCCATCAGAGAAAATCATATCCATATACAGATTTTTATTAATTCCAGGGCTGGTTCTGTAAAGATTATAATAATTACTACATCAGATAATTCTTGGTCGCAGTTGGAATTTTGCAGCCTGAGAGATGGTTGGAAAGGTTTGCAAAGTATGTTATAATAGAAGATCTTTATTGTCATTGTACATGAAATTATCTGCAAACCAGCAAAGTGTATCAGTCTAAGGTATCTAAAAATAAATAAGTAAAGAAAAATGCTTCTAAAGCCAATAATAAACAGAATATTTTGAGGAAATATTCTAAAAAGGAAAGAAAAGCTCCATTCTCACTCCTCTCAGGATAAACTGTCATTAAAATTGACATTAAATTTAGCTTCAACACAAGATAAAAACATTTACTTTCATTACTGATATTGTCAAGTTTTAATAAAGTTCATGCTACTTTTATAAAATGATGAAAGTGAATAAATTGTATTTGTGTGATCTGTGTTTGATTTCTGTCTTTTCTCCTGTCATCCAGATGTTCAGAGGGAGATGATGCCACATCTGGTCCAGCTGATGGAAGGTCTTGAAGTTCTCTGACTGGCCTCGACTGAAGATGGTCGTCTCACTGGATTTAAGGTTCAGATGCTCAGTAACAAACTCCACCAATGTGCCAACAGGGAAGCTTTAGGTTTATTAAATGTTGCTATGAAGGTATCGCTGTTTTTCTTTGTGAATGCAATGAGCTCCAACTGAAACTTGAATTAGAACTTAGAAGTAAATCCTTCCATCTGAAAGGATTTAGTTGCATTAATAACCTCATAACATTCTAATTTTTATTCCAGTCTTGGTTGAAAATAGAATCTCTGTATTGATTCAGGTAAAAACTGAACTTCACAGCATGTTGGAGCAAAACAACCAGATGAAAACTGTGATGGTGTTGGATTGTCAGACCGTAATGTTGCAGCTCAAAGCAGCTTTTCTAGCTCAGTTCATTCTGACATTCAGCTATGAATCAACACAGCAGATGGTGATCCATGCTGTGGAAGTCTCACATCTCCTGATTTAATGGAGCTGCTTTGCACTTTTTACACTGTTTATTCACCAACACTTTATTTAATAAAAGTCCCATCTAGTTTTTATGAGGAATGTGATGTTTTAATTTCTCTGTGAATAACTGCAGTCTAATGCAACAGCTGGAATTGTAACATCTGTCCTGATATTGATCATGAAATATTGATCAGAATACTTATGGTTAGCAGTCATCCCTGAAGTTTTACATTAAAATCTTTACTTGTGTTGTGAACTTTGGTAAGAAGCAGAAACGTTAGTGTTGCCATGGATACATGAGTATTAAATTCTGTCCATGTTTCCATTTTGGGAAATTCAGTCCAGTTCCAGAATGTGGAGGAATTTAGTCTCAATCACAGACAACAAATATTATCTGAAAGTCGGGTTATTGTTGTTTATCAGCACAATAGATTAATGTTAGAAATATTCCAGTTAAGACTCTAGAATATCATGATTTATGTAAATTTACCTCAATAATATGAATGTTCAGGTTAAGGTTGTGCAGTGATATTTATTATATGTGTATGTAAGTTTAGCTGATTAAAGTTTATTACTCTGCACTAAAATATTATTTAAATTGACATCATTATTATAATATTTAGGGTCAGACCCTACAGTATTGAGATTAAGAAATCAAATATTCTATAAAATGTAAATACACTGAACTCATTTGGATATATTTAAGTGAGACTCTACAATATTATTTGCCCCAAATCTATCTAAATCAAAATTTTAATCATTTTTACTCCAAACATTTACTGATTTAAATATTAAAATCACTCCTTTCTAATCCTCTGCTGTACGTTCAAACCTGAGGCCTTAAATAGAAACACACAAGTATCTGATTGAAGGAACTTCTGCAGAGTCCTGGTTCCAGAACATGATGATAGAATTATAGACAAACTTTAACAAAAGCTGCCTGAGAGTTTACAGGTTTTTATGTTAGATTTCTTCAGTAATTTAATGAGCGTTATCAGCAAAAATCAAGTGTTCATTTGATGAACTTTATTTCCTAAAACATCCAGAATTGGAGCTCATATCTTTGGCAGCTGTAAAGTTTCTGCTCCTTCAAAGTTCACAACACAATGAATGAATTCCTAAAACACTCTCAATGCTGGAGAGTGTTTGTGATGCTGAAGCAGTGACCAGTTTTTCTGTTTCTTCTCTGGAGATGCACAATGAGGGACGTCTGCAGCGACTGAGAAAGAGTCTCACCACATCCTGACATGAGGAAAAAGACTTTATTGAAGACTACAATGAGAAAAACTATCAGACAGCAGACGGCATGCATTCAAGGTGAGCTCTGAACATTTGATCTGGAACAGGAATTCAATAACTGCAGCATGAGCTTCATTTCAGTCTGCAGCTGCTGAATTCATGGATGAATCATCTGGCACTAGAGAAGAAGACCATCAAACATCCACGTCAGCTGATGGAGGTCCAAGAGTCTCACCGAACAACCAACCTACAGAGTGAAGACCTCGAATCTGATTGGACGGCCTCCTATTCAGCCACATGTGTGAACAAATGCCTCTAAGTTGATTTGTTTTCTAAAATAAATCTAGTTTGAGTCCTAATCTATGCCTGTGTGTTTGCTTCTTTACACCGCTGGTAACAGTTTAGGCTGTTGGATTGTTCCAGATAAGACAAGTAAAAGATACAGACCTGATCAAAATCTTAAGACCAGCTGAAAAATAGCTAGAATTTACCTTTTGCATATTTGGATCTTAATGAGGTTTTAAGTAGAGCTACAATATGCAAAAGCAAGAAGGGGGAGTGAGACAAAAAGCACTTTGAAAAAGTAATTTATTGAAAACAACAAGTAAACTGAAATAGGCTGTTTATCAGCTGATCAAAAGTTTAAGACCACAGGCTATAAAAGCCCAAATCTGCTCAAAATTCTCATTTTCTGTCAGGCATTCACATGGTCATGCCCTCCTGATGGCTAAAGCTAAGAAGCTTTCTCTTCTTGAACGTGGTCGGATCATCGAGCTGCATAAACAAGGCCTCTCGCAGCGTGCCATTGCTGCTGAGGTTGGACGTAGTAAGACAGTCATTCTAAATTTTTTTGAAAGATCCTGAGCATTATGGAACAAAAAAGTCAAGCAGTAGACCCAAAAAAATTACAGCTGCGCTGCGCCGGAGGATCCGATTGGCTGTCCGTCAAGACACAGGGCGGTCCTCGACCCAAATTAAGGCCCTTACTGGTGCCGACTGCAGCGCAATAACCATCAGACGACATCTGTGGGAAAAGGGTTTCAAAACCAAAAAACGAATTCAAAGACCTCGTCTCCTACAACGCCACAAAACTGCCCGTTTGGACTTTGCCAGGGAGCATCAAACATGGGACATTGATGAGAAAAAATTTCACCTTGACGGTCCAGATGGCTTCCAACGTTACTGGTATGACAAGGAGATCCCACCTGAGATGTTTTCTACCCGGCACAGTGGAGGGGGGTCCATCATGATCTGGGGTGCTTTTTCATTCAGTGGAACACTGGAGCTTCAGGTGGTGCAGGTCGTCAAACGGCGGCTGGTTACATGCAGATGTTGCAGCGGGCATCCCTCATGACTGAGGGCCCTCATCTGCGTGGTAACAGCTGGGTTTTTCAACAGGACAACGCTGCAGTTCACAATGCTCGCTTGACCAAGGACTTCTTCAGGGAGAATAACATCACTCTTTTGGACCATCCCGCATGTTCCCCTGATTTAAATCCCACAGAGAACATTTGGGGATGGATGGCAAGGGAAGTTTATAAAAATGGCCATCAGTTCCAGACAGTTGATGCCCTTCGTGAAGCCATCTTCACCACTTGAAGCAATGTTCCCACCAGCCTCCTGGAAACACTCGCATCAAGCATGCCCAAACAAATTTTTGAAGTGATTAACAAGAACGGTGGAGCTACTCATTACTGAGTCCTACTGAGAATTTTTTTTGTTCTGGTTTGGAGGGTTTTTTGTAATTTTTTGAGCGAAGGTCTTAAACTTTTGATCAGCTGATAAACAGCCTATTTCAGTTTACTTGTTGTTTTCAATAAATTACTTTTTCAAAGTGCTTTTTGTCTCACTCCCCCTTCCAGCTTTTGCATATTGTAGCTCTACTTAAAACCTCATTAAGATCCAAATGTGCAAAAGGTAAATTCTAGCTATTTTTCAACTGGTCTTAAGATTTTGATCAGGTCTGTACTTCAGAGCCGTTCTACCACGAGCCTGACAGGAAGAACTCCAACAGCTACTGAATGTTCCTGTGGTTCCCTCAAGGCTACAGGAGGAGCCCTACGAGGACGAGCCAGTCCACCTGATGGCGGCCAGTCGCTGCGGTTCAAAGCCAACACTGACTACGTGGACTTCTACTGGACCACACGGAGGCCTTCAAACCAGACCAACAAGTTCACGGACTCCCCGACTCGTGGGTCTGAGGACGCCGCCGAGCCTCGGCCCAGCCGGCCACCTGTCTGTGGGTGTTTGAGTGCTGAGAGGTTTGTGGATGCATGTGAACATGTCTGTGTTGAAACAGCAGCTTTTGACTCAGTAACGCCGGGAAAAACCAAGAGCTCCTTTATTTGTGACTTCCACTAAAAAAAACTGATGAAAATAAGTTTGCCAGGGTTCTGACTGATAACAGATTATTAAATAATGAAAATAATTGTTTAAATATTCCTTTAATCAATCCTTTTAGGTCTACATTTCCTTTACACTGACTTCTTGGTATATGTACAAGTATTTTGGGTGGAATATACCATTAAGCCCAATGTTCAAGGGTTCTTCTGGGAATATACCATTAAACCAACCTTTTAGGTAAATGTTCCAGGATGTTGGGTAGAGTATATCATCAGATCAACCTTTTAGGTCTACATTGGAAGATTTTAGAGTAGAATATTACTCCAAACCATCGTTTAGGTCTACATTTAAGGTGGAATACTCCTTTACACCAAGATTTTTTTGGACTACATTGAAGGATTTTAGGTGGAATATTCCTTTGAACGAACTTTTTAAGTATACGTTCAAGGATGTAGGGTGGAATATACCATCACACCAACCTCCAAGGTCTACAGTAGTGAATTTTAGGTGGAATATACCATTAAACTTACCTTTTAGGTCTACATTGGAGGATTTTAGGTGGAATTTTCTTCCAAACCGTCTTTTAGTCTACATTTAAGGATGTTTAGGATGGTATATTCTTCCAAACCAACTTCTCAGGTCTACATTTCAGGTGAAATATTCCTCCACACTAACTTTTTTGGTCTACATTGAAGGATTTTTCCTAAACCACCCTTTCGGGTCTATATTTGAGGTTTTAGGTGGAATATTCCTTTTAACCAGCCCCTCTGTCGCTCTGAGGATTTGGGATGGAATACTCGGTTAAACCAACATTTTAGGTGCATGTCCAAGAATTTTTGGTGGAATGTTCCTTTAAGGTGGATGTTTGAAGACCTTGTAGGTGGAATACTTCCTGAAACCGACCTTTTAGGTCAACATTCAAAGATTTAAGGTGGAATATTCCTTTAAACCAACCTAAATTTCATGTTTTGATCATTATCAAGTGAGAAAACCTCAATCCAGACTCCTCATAATGATGTTTGAGATTTATGCTGCTGTTATTTGTTTAGTCCAGACTAAATGACAGAAATCCACAACTGTAATTTTATTTCAGGACTCGGTTATTAAATGTCAAAACAATCCATGTGACTCTAAAAACTCAACAGCTGTACAAACTCTAAGATTAAACTCTCCACAAGGATCGAAAATAAGTTGGACTTCTACATGAGAGCTTTAATTATTGATCTACTTCCTGAAAAGTTTGGTCAATAAAAAAGACAAAAACTATTTTCAGCTGAACTAAAGAGAGACTTTGTGATTTTTCTGCTCACATGTTGTGTTGTTGTAAACTTAGGCTTTCAAATAAATATCCTCCTAACCCCCTGGAAACCAACGTTTGTCCTGTTTTTGTGTTGCTCCTCGGCGACCCTCGACAGCCGGGTCGTAATGTTTTTTGAGCAACACACTATACTATGACGTTTTTACAATAAGGGTTCTACTATGGAACCAGTTTGACATGTTCAGGCATTCTTTGTGTAAAAATTCAGAGATTTCAGGTATCAGAAGGTGGTTTTCAACCTTTCTTTGTTAACTTTCTGCCTCAACTTTAAATGAAATTTACTTGACTAACCCAGCCCTGTGGACTTCCAGTAAGCTGTGTTCCTATTGGCTGTCCAGGTGGCTGCTTGGTGTTATCAGGAACACCTGAGCAGCTCAGTGTCTTCCTGCTTTATTTGGCTGCAAACATTTCTTCTGTTTCTCTTCACCACTGAACCGGGTTTGGCTTCCGTTGCTTTAGTTTGTTCTTTAGGCGTTGGCTTGCAGCTTCCAGCAGTAAAACAGACTTTAATGTGTTTCTTGGTGTGTTTTAGGGCTTTGTACTGGATAGTTGTCTTGGTAAATGTGGTTCTTTAGCCACAGTTAGCACATGGTGCTAATGTATGCAGTGATTAGTGGATTTGGTGCAGCTGAGTTGTGTCTTTATCTTGGCTGTAGTGAGTCTTTAGAGGTTTTTGGTCAGACACATTCTGTGTTCTTGTTTGTGAACCAAGGTTGGTTGTCCAGAAGGTAAGAGTACCTGTCCTGATTCTCTGTTTAAAGAGGTTCTCTGGTAGGCTGCAGGAGACTTTAGCGTTTGGGTTGTGCTAGTTTGGTTTTTGTATGGTTTCATTTGGATGACTATCTTGAGGCCCCTCCATGTGGTTTAGTGAGGTTTTCTGCAACAGTTCTACAAAGCAACCTGCAGCAGAAGAGACTCAGAGTTTTGAGGAAGTTCTGGAGACCAGACTTTAGAGCAGCAGAAACATTTGTCAGCAGTTTGAGCAGGAGAAGGTGAGCTTCAGAGAAGAAATGAGACGGAAACCTTCTTGATCTGTGTGGTGAGGTCCTGTACCAGGAGTTTGAGCAGGTTGTGAAGAGTCTGTAGTTCTTTGGTCTGAAAGCACAAGAAGAGTCGACTCATTAAAGGAGAAAACAGGAGATATTGTTGGTTCTTCTGTCGCTCTGCAGTTTCCAGTTTCCTTAGACTGAATATCAAGTTTATATTTTAAATGATTTCCCATGTGAGCCCAAGAAGACTTCAATAAACTCCCTCCATCCCCTGGACACAACATATTTTATTACCATGTTAAATGTTTTTTTTTGTTTGTTTTTTTTAATGTTTTTGAGTTTTAATCATAGTTTTTTCTCTTTGCTTGTTTAGTTTTGTCATCTGTGTAAAAGGTGCTAAACAAATAAAGCTGAATTGATAAACTGAATAATTGACTAACTCATGATTGTGACAACAGAAGTATTTTCATTGTGATTTAAGGGTTTATTTCATTTTAAAGATTAGGGTTAAAATCTTGACAGAAAAAGAAGATTAAAGAAATAAACTACATAACAAAAAGCAATTAAATCAAAGGAAAAAAAATAATACAATAAAACGTAAAAAAAATGTATTATTAAAAAGTATTTTTTAAATGTTTAATTATTGAAAATATTTTATCTGTACTCTTTAATATTTGCATTTTAAAAATTTTGTTTAATTTCATAATGACATGTATTGTATCTTGTTTAATTATCTAATTCAATATTTTGTCTGTTTAATATAGTTAAACATTAAATACAATTAAATTATATTAAACAGACAAAATATTGAATTAGATAATTAAACAAGATACAATACATGTCATTATGAAATTAAACAAAATTTTTAAAATGCAAATATTAAAGAGTACAGATAAAATATTTTCAATAATTAAACATTTAAAAAAATACAATTAAACAAGAAGAATATTAAACATTTAAAAAGATACAAAACATTTAATTAGATTATTACACCTTTAAAAAGACAAAACATTTAATTAAAAAATTAAATGTTTAATTAGAAAATTACATCTTAAAGACAATAAAACTTCAAATAGGAATTAAACAGAAAATACAATGAAGCCTTTAAAAAGAAAATTAAACATTAAAAGGTGGTAAAACATTTAAAAAGAAAAACCTTAAAGATTTAATCGAAAAATTAAACATTGGGAAAGAAAAGGAAATTTTTCAAACAATTCGATAAAACATTTGAAAAAACAACAATTAAACATTAAAAAAGACCAAACATTTGTAAATCAAATCAGACAGTAGTTTTGCTCTTTTCTCACCTTTTATTATTTTCTAAACATTTAAGAAGAATCAAACTCAAGACAAAACATTTGAAAAGACACCAGTTAGATCAAATTAAACAGAAGAGACAATAAAACGATCAAAAAGAGCAGAAACAGATAAAGGTTCTAAAGCGTTTTCTAGTCTGATATGAAAACATCAAGTTGTTTCTTCAAACATTTCCTCTTTCTACTTTCTTGGTTTGATTGTGGACAGATTTGCTAAGAACTCATTTCAGAAAACTGCTTTCCAGATAAAATCTACTAGTAGTTGAAGGCATTGATCAAAGTAATGTTACCTTCTGATCTCCATAAACTTTACTGTTCAGTGAAGAGAATCAAAGTTTGTTGAGGATTTCTAAAAAACCCACTGGTGAAGGTCTGACAAGAACTCAGATGGATGGTCTAAATGTGAAATCAAGACTCATGGTCACAAGTTTTAAGGCTTCTGTTAACCAGAAAGTTCCAATTAACAGAGAAGTCCTGAGAAACTTTTAAAATTTCAGCCCTCAGACTGTCTGAAGGTTCAAACTAACAGAGAACTACTCAAGAACTTCAAGGTTTTCAGTCCTCAGACTGTCTGAAGGTTCAAACTAACAGAGAACTACTCAGGAACTTAGAAGATATCAGTCCTTGGACTGTCTGAAAGTTCAATCTAACAGAGAACTACTTTGGGACTGAGAAAATTTCAGCCCTCAGACTGTGTGAAAGCTCAAGTCCTGAGGACTCGGGAGGTCTGGAGGCTTGGAAAGTCTTGGAACTGAGGGTTCCACCCTCCAGCACAAAGGCTGAAGTCCAGCCTCCTGAGAAAAACAGTCGAGTCGAGACTCAAATAAAAAAAAAAACTCAAAAATGACAAAAAATAGATGACAAATGCGCAAAAAAAAGAAGAATTAGTATCTGAGCGGATAGCTCAGGGGGATAAGAAGAGGACTTCCAAGTGGAAGGTCGCAGGTTCAAGACCCGCCACTGGCCCTTTTCTTTGTTTGTCTTTGTCAGGATTTTGATAAAATTTAAGAAGTGTCTGGTCTTGAACCGGCGACCTGCAGCTCCATAGGCAAATCCTTAACTCACTGAGCTACAGATCAGATGAAAAGAAATAATTTCGTCGTCCCTTTGGCATCGTAGTTCCTGAAGTGACCACATGGGCAGACCCAAGGCGGAGTCTGGGTGGAGTCAGGGCGGGGAGTAGGCGGGGAGATGGGTGGCAACCTCCCCCCTCTATTCCCCCACCTCCCCCCACCGCCCACCACACCTTCCCCCACCCGACGAGTTCTTCGAGTCTCCACGAGTTCTTCGAGTCTCCACAGGGTTTTCCCGAGTTTCTGGAGTTTCCACGAGGTCGGAGGCAGAACAAGTTGTCATGAAGAGGTGTTGAAGTCGGCGAGGATGGACTGACTTTTTACAGCGACTAGAAGGAAGACGACTAGAAGAGCAGGTCTTTAACCACCATCCATAAAATCCATGGAGTCGCTCCACAGAAATGAAGGGAGGTCAACTTTTATCAACCTCAATCCAGATGTTCAACTTGATATCTTTACTTGGAGATTTTTAGCACCACAAACCTTTAGTATCACACTTTATTATCATTTATTAGGACTTTAATGGAATCCACCAGCAGATTTAGTTTTTGTTGACAAACTTTATTCTTGTCATCGTGGGACTGCAGTATTTAAAACTGTTCCTTCTATTTGACCTCATGTTTATTAGTTTTAGTGGAGAAAGTTATTTTAATAGTCCATTAGTCTCCTAAAAACAAGTAATAAATTGGATTAGTCAAGAGCTTTAAATTTCTTACTTTGTCATATTTTAAATATGACAAAAAAAATAAAAATAAAGTGTCTTGAGACAATTTGACCTGTAATTGGCGTTATATAAATAAAATTGAATTAAAATTGTATGTATCTTGTAATGTGGGAGTAATTCAGCCATATATGTTGGAAAACACATTTTCTTTGTCCATTAATCTGTTGATTGTTTTCTCCACTAGTTCATTTCTTGTTTTGGTTTATACAATGTTAATCTCAAATATATTAAGTTTACTGTCATAAAAACCAAAAAGATTTACATTCATGATGCAGGAATCAGGCAGTTTTTCACTTTTTATCTTAGTTTAGTCAGAAAGATAGTTGATAATGTGTGAATTGTTGCAGCTTGTGAGCCGTAGAAGGTTTTAATCTTTGCGGCCGAGTGTCAGAAAACATTAAGAAAACAACATCACCAAAACATTCAACAAAGATTTGAACATCATTAAAGGGAAATCCAACTTTTGCATGACAAATTAATGGACATTTATTTCCAACGTAAATGTGTGATATTCATCCTCTGGAGCTTTCTCTTCACATCGTCTTCCACCTGGACTGGTTTGGTCGGGAGCATGTGCAAGAAACATTTGAAAAACTGCACTTTAACATCAATGAATGACACTGAAGTTTAATCTCTACATAAATGAGACTGAGTCTGGATGTGCTGCTCTGTCATTAACTCCTAAGTTTAGGGAAAGTTCAAACAAAAGAGGACAGTTCAGATAAGACTTGACAATGAGCTTATTTGGAACAAACATCTCAGATTTTCTGAGCTTCAGCACCTACAGCAAGATATTTTAACAACAAGCAACTCAAGAGATCCAAAAGTTGGAGAGAGTTAGCTTTAGCTGAGCCAAAGAACATGTGGGACACTAACCTAGCAAACATTTAAGACTTTTCTCTGTGAATTCTGAGAAATAATTTCCTATTTAATGACAGAGATACACATCTTAACTCAGTCTCATTAAAACAGACTCTAATTCAGTGTCATCCATCCATATTAAAGTGCAGTTACCCAAAATGTTTGTTGCATGAGCTCCAACAAAACCTGTCCAGGTAGAAGGCCACTTTGACAAACAGGAAGTGGATGATTCCAAGCAGATTTATGGAAGGGGGAACCGGACTGTACTAAGTGTGGTCGAGTATAGAGGGGTGTTCTGTGGGTTTTTAAGGCTGATAATGATTATTACTGAGACATTTGGAGTAGATATTCATTTGCAGTAAATGAAAGTATTTAAAATCTTGGAGTTAAACTTAGAAGAACACAAACTCTAACAGAAAACTTTGTTGATACGTTTTTGTTTTGTTGACAGATGTTAAGTTAAAGGAGTTTTATTCGTGACGTATAACCAATCAAATCACTCCAGAAGACAGAGCAACCACAGATAGATAAAGGTTCAGAGCCAAAGTAGCGCCATTTTAAAATTTATTTATTACTGTAAATTGGTAAAAAATAAAATACTGATAATCAGTAAATCAGTCAGCCCACAATTACTACAATTCTACAATGTATGTCTCTTTCCTTTGACTTGTTATTTGTACAATATATGATGTATATGATGGCGTTTTTTCATACCAAAGGCTCAACTATGATGTTTTCTAACAGACATACTATACTATTCTGTTTGTTCTGGCCCTGGGCCACTGCATTCCTCCTCTGTTGTTTTCTGGATTGTACTCAGCTGCATGCCTTCGTCCACCCGGCCTCCGTTGACTCGTCCCGCCTGCCGTCTCTGGAGCTGAAGCTGGATTGGAACAGACCAAAGTACAGTCCAATCACGATGCCAGCTGCCTCTCAAAAGGCTCCTTCATCTGGCAGGTGGCGGCACTTCTTCTGAGGGGAAGCTGAGCTGGCCTGGCAGAACTTTGGAGATGTGTTCCAGTGGTTGGTGGATGTGTGGGGAGATAGAGAGGGACCTTTGAATTGTTCAGAAAGGAAAACAGGAAACCCATTGGTAGTTTTAGTTTAGGGTGCTACTGCGGTGTGTTTTTGGGCTTGAAGAGGTGAACAGGAAGAGTTTTTTTTCGTATTGATTATCTTTTACTTTGTTCCTGGTTGGAATGCCCATCAATGTCAACATGAAGTTCACTTTTAGTTCTGTTTATTTATTTTTATTTTACTAACACCCATTTGCTTTTAACCCCCTCACATGTTGTGTTGTTGTAAACTTACTCTTTCAAATAAATACTCGTCTAACCCTCTGGAAACCAGCGTTTGGACTGTTTTTGTGTTGCTCCTCACCTACTTCAGACAGCCGGGACAAAACAACGTTTTGTGGCACGTTTTTACAACATGTTGAAAAATCACTTTTTTTTTTTCGACATAGTATACTATGGCGTTTTTTTGCGCCAAAATTCATGATGATTTTTTTTTCAAAGAAAACCTTTCTGGAGTGTTTTTCACGGCCTCCTTTACATTATTTCATCATATGGCACGTTTTTACAACATGTTGAAAAATCGCATTTTTTTTCGACATAGTATACTATGGCGTTTTTTTGCGCCAAAATTCATGATGATTTTTTTTTCAAAGAAAACCTTTCTGGAGTGTTTTTCACGGCCTCCTTTACATTATTTCATCATATGGCACGTTTTTACAACATGTTGAAAAATCGCATTTTTTTTCGACATAGTATACTATGGCGTTTTTTTTGCGCCAAAATTCATGATGATTTTTTTTTCAAAGAAAACCTTTCTGGAGTGTTTTTCACGGCCTCCTTTACATTATTTCATCATATGGCACGTTTTTACAACATGTTGAAAAATCGCATTTTTTTTCGACATAGTATACTATGGCGTTTTTTTGCGCCAAAATTCATGATGATTTTTTTTTTCAAAGAAAACCTTTCTGGAGTGTTTTTCACGGCCTCCTTTACATTATTTCATCATATGGCACGTTTTTACAACATGTTGAAAAATCGCATTTTTTTTCGACATAGTATACTATGGCGTTTTTTTTGCGCCAAAATTCATGATGATTTTTTTTTCAAAGAAAACCTTTCTGGAGTGTTTTTCACGGCCTCCTTTACATTATTTCATCATATGGCACGTTTTTACAACATGTTGAAAAATCGCATTTTTTTTCGACATAGTATACTATGGCGTTTTTTTGCGCCAAAATTCATGATGATTTTTTTTTCAAAGAAAACCTTTCTGGAGTGTTTTTCACGGCCTCCTTTACATTATTTCATCATATGGCACGTTTTTACAACATGTTGAAAAATCGCATTTTTTTTCGACATAGTATACTATGGCGTTTTTTTGCGCCAAAATTCATGATGATTTTTTTTTCAAAGAAAACCTTTCTGGAGTGTTTTTCACGGCCTCCTTTACATTATTTCATCATATGGCACGTTTTTACAACATGTTGAAAAATCGCATTTTTTTTCGACATAGTATACTATGGCGTTTTTTTGCGCCAAAATTCATGATGATTTTTTTTTCAAAGAAAACCTTTCTGGAGTGTTTTTCACGGCCTCCTTTACATTATTTCATCATATGGCACGTTTTTACAACATGTTGAAAAATCGCATTTTTTTTCGACATAGTATACTATGGCGTTTTTTTTGCGCCAAAATTCATGAT